>NC_092807.1:12032241-12335271 GCF_040954645.1 Diabrotica undecimpunctata
TCCCATTTAAATAGTAACTACTTTAACATGCCACAAGAAAATAGCTTCAGAACAATGATAAGGTATTATTAAATAATATTAATATTAGACATAAGAGCATCTAATCCAGATTTAAATATCATAAAGAATATTTTGAACATGAAAAATACAGTAAGAGGAATCAAAACGTTCTTGAAACAGGTAAGGAACTATAAAAAACCCTTGAGGAAAAACAAGTTTTACAAATTCAAACAAATGTATACAAATTCGATAGACTAAATTTTTAACAGTGTATTTGGTTAAACAATTACATGAAAGTAATAATATTCAGTAATAAAAATAAAAAAACGATGATGTTTATTTATTCCACAAATCGATATTTTTTAATTACACTATAATATGAATTTTTCTCTCTATTTACTAATAATAACAATAATAACAAAGTTAATAAGTTAATTAGTCAAAATACGGTAGGTATATAGGAAAACATTTTTAATTCTTTCTCAGAATAACTCCATCAAGTTTCTTGTAAATCTTTTTTTTGTTTTGAAAATTTATTTACACAATCTGTCTACATTGACATTAAGTGTTTCTAATGACAATCAGTTAAGTTAATTTATAAATTAGATAAACCTTTTAAAATTACTTCTAGGGAGTATTCCAGTGAGTTTTCAAAAGTCAAAAATAAGATTTGCCTTAACCTAAAAAATATTTTAGCAGCCTAATTAAAACTTAAACCTAGTAGATAAGTCAGATGGTTTTAAAGAATCTTCTGAGTCATTTACGATATTCTGGAAAGTTTATTATATTACTTGCTACTTGCTAGTTTTTTTGGCTGTGATTTCACTCGTTCCCGATAGGATACACTAAAACTTTTTGATTACTTCTTTGACACTCGGAACATAACGAGCCCCATGAATTATGCTGTTGGCCCAGGAAAAATTTCGGAGAGGGTCGCGTTTATTTTAACTTGGAAGCTTCGTATACCCAGATAGGATTTGATTATTTTATAGAAGTATGGTAAGTTTTGTTTTACTTTGTAAAATAAGGCTTCATGTCAGTGTCAGTGATAGGCGTACAGAGCTGCCATCTATTTTGGTGGCCATGAATGCAAACGATTTAATAATATCGTTTTCTATTCTCTGGTCTATTAAAGTTGCTATACCGTTGGACTTTTCGAGTTTGAATTTGAATCAGCCCGACTGTCTGATGAAGCAGAGATGCTTAAAATGGGTGATAACACTCTATTGATATCGATTCGAGCATGAAAAGTTTAACGAATTTGTCCTCCTACGCCCTATATTTGGCCATTTAATTCAACAAAGCGATAGCAGCTTTTCCTAATGAAAAAAATGAAATTGCTAATGGCTAAAAATGAAAAAAAATCTGGTGTCGAATCATCATCATCATTGGTGCTACAGCCCTATTAAAGAGCCTCGACCTTCCCAAGTCTATTACGCCAGTCAGTTCTATCCATTGCCAACTGTTGCCAGTTTGCTGCGCCTATTTGTCTACCATCCTCATCTACACCATCCCTCCATCTGAGTTTTGGTCTACCCCTACTTCTACTTCCCACAGGTTGTGACATAAGGATTCTTCTAGGAGGGTTGTTCTGCTGTGATCTTGGCAGATGTCCTGCCCATCTTAGTCTTCCTATTTTTATAAACGATACTACGTCTTTACCACCAAATATATGTTTATATCTGTGATATATCTCGTAGTTGTACCTCCTTCTCCAAACACCATTTTCACAGATGCCATCAAATATTCTTCTCAGGATCCTTCGTTCAAATATAAGCAGGAGATTTTCATCTGCCTTGGAAATGGTCCATGTCTCCGACCCATATGTCAACACTGGTTGTATAAGGGTTTTGTATATGGTTATTTTTGTTTTTTGGCTTAAGTTTCTGCTTCTCATATGTCTACTCAGTCCAAAATAGCATTTGTTTGCTAGGATTATTCTTTGCTTGATTTCTTCCGTCATGACGTTCTCCTTGGTGATCAGGGAGCCTAAGTATGTGAATTTGTCCACCACTTCAAAGGTAGAATTATCAACCGTGAATTGGTGGCCGATGTTTCTGGCTCTATTGTTGGGTGTTGATGCCATTATCTTAGTTTTATTTTCATTTACTTGCAGGCCCATGTTTTTTAGGAGTTTGACAAGGTGGTATACATTTCTTCTAGCTTGCGTGTTGTGCGGGCAACTAGATCAACATCATCTGCATATGCCAAAATTTGGGATGATTTATTAAAAATGTTTCCTTTGCTGTCTATTTGGGCATCCCTGACCGCCTTTTCCAAAGCTATGTTGAAAAGGAGACACGCCAGCGCATCTCCCTGTCGCAGCCCAACATGCGTTTCAAATGCCTGTGATTGTTCGCCCTGTATTTCGACTTTGCAAACAACTTTACGCATTGTAGCCTTAACCAATCTTATCAGTTTATCGGGGATATGGAATTCATCCATGGCTTCATACAATTTATGTTTTAGGACACTATCATAGGCCGATTTAAAATCTAAGAAAAGATGGTATGTCGATATTGAATTCATTGGTTTTTTCCAGTATTTGCCTTAGCACAAAGATCTGGTGTGTTGTTGATCGACCAGGCCTAAAACCACTTTGATATTCGCCAAGAAGCTCCTCTGAATATTCACTCAGGCGACCATATAAAATACTCGAAAATATTTTGTATGCTGTATTAAGGAGGGTTATTCCCCTATAGTTTCTACATTCTAATTCATCGCCCTTTTTGTGTAGGGGGCAAACGATCCCAATACACCACTCTTCTCGGATTTGTTCCTCATTCCAGGCTCTCAGTATGATTTTATATATATGATTAGTCAGAGTAGCACTCCACATTTAATAAGTTCCGCGGGTATACCATCACTTCCTGGAGATTTATTATTTTTTGGGTGTTTTATTGCATCCCGTACTTCCTGAATTGATGGAGGCTCCAATGGTGTATTGTTGTTTGCTTCTGGGGGTGGTTGATTTGGATCTTCTACTTCGATAGTAAGCAGTTCTTTATAGTGTTCCACCCACCTTTTCAATATTTCTTCTTTTGTATTGAGTATATGCCCCTTCTTATCCTTACATAGTCCGATCCTTGGTTTAAATTCTTTTCTTGCTTTATTTAGATTTCTATAGAATTTTCTTGTTTGATTTTCCTTTTTTAATGTCTCAAGTTCTCCCAATATTCTATTTTCATAAGTTCGCTTTTTTCTCCGATGGATGTACTTCTCTTCTCTTCTGAGATCTTTATATTTTTGTTCTTTTTCTCGGGTTCTTCTTTGCTGCATCAGTTTATATGCATTGTTCTTTCTTCTTGTAATGTCCTCGTACTCAGCATCGAACCACTCATTGCGTGGTGGTGGTCTTTGCGGCTTTAGAATGTTATTTGCTGCGTCTTTAATGTATTTTTTACACATTTCCCATTGTTCACTAATTGTTAGATTCTCTTTAGTTATGTATTTAGTTTCGATATAGTTTTGAAACCTTTCTACCGTTTGCGGGTTTTTGAGGAGTTCAATATTAAGGCGCCTTGTTTTGGTACTTCTCTCCTTCTTCGCATTTGAGATTCTAGCCCGAATTCTTGTGCCAACTAGAAAATGATCTAAATCAATATTGGCGCCTCGATAGGTGCGGACATCCATAAGGTTGGAGAAGTGTCTAGCATCTATGATCACATGATCAATTTGGTTGTTCGTTAATCCATCAGGCGAGGTCCAAGTCTCCATATGTATTTTTTTGTGTAGAAAACATGTGCTTCCTACGATCATGTTCTTTAAGGCTGCGAAGGTGACTGCTCGGTGTCCATTCGAATTAGTATTATTATGGAGACTATATTTACCAATGTGCGGTAGATATATTTCTTCCCTTCCGATTTTTGCGTTCAAATCACTGGTGTCGAATACTGCAGTAAAAAGTCTTATTTTGCCTATTAAACTTTTTAATATAATAATTAATTTACTTACCATATATTTTTTAACTTATAACATACAAAAATGAAGTATAACTTTTTTAAAATTCGAATTTCCGCATAATTATACCAACGAACTGTCTAGAAGTCTGGTAAATAAGTAAAAATAAGAATTTTTATACAATCCGAAGAATTCTGAAGCATTTATTGGTCAAGGAAAGATTGGCAATATTGCCAAATCGAACTAATAATATGGTATGATCGGCAAACTGGTCGAAGTCGCATTATTGGCTAATAAATATTTTTTCGCGGTCTAATAACAAAATCCTATCGAATTATAGATCAATTGAAGTTGAAGCGACCGAAATATTTTAGTTGGTCATTTTTGTTAGTACTAAAGAGGAAGATAAGATATAAGTACCGGGAATATGAATAGCGATAGTAATTGTAATACATCTTTTCATCCAATCTTGTAAATGATGCCATGAATATAGCCTCCATAGATGAGTGTTCGCGTTCTTCACTGATTATATATTTTTCATTAATCTTGTTGGTAAATATCCTTGCTAACAGTTTAAAAGTTGTATTAGGTAAAGAGATAATTTACGATAATTGATAGGAGTTTTATGATTTCTCTTTTGTGTATTGGTATTGTAATGCTGGCCCTCCACTAGTCTTGTACATGCCTGCTATTTGAAGTCTCTTGAAAACGTACCCCTGGTTTCAAAAATCCTAATTTTTTAAGTTCATTTGGTATGCCATCGAGTCATGTAGCTGTTTGTTTTTTTTTTTCTTAATTTACGTAGGCTGTTTCTGATTTCTTCTTTTGTGATTTCCATACTGTCATCATCTTAACTTTCTCCATCCATCCATCCATTCTTCTGCTTCTGTACTTACTTTCCATCCATTCTTCTGTGGAAGGTTATGGTGAAAATGGGAGTCCCTAAAAAGCTGGTACGATAAAAAAAATCTTGTTGCCTCTTCGCCTTGTAATGTGCAGGAAGAAATGCTCAGCCAGAGGATTAAAAGAATTAAAAATACTACTGACCACCAGAGTGGAAGCCAGTCTTCGCCCTATTTGAAAACGAGGCCAAGGAAATTGGTCTTAAGGTCAACGAAAGTAAGACCAAGTACATTAAGACCAACAATTAAACAAAATGTAACCATAAATGAATACAACTTCAAAGACGAAAGAGTTTAAATATCTGGGGGCGATCATAACAGCCGAAAACAGCAATGAAAAGGATGTGGAAGCTAATGTAGCATATGATTCCCTTGACACGATATTTAAATCAGGAATACTCTCAAGAGCAGCAAAAATAAGTATATAAAATTATAATTTTATACAATAATAGTGTACAAAAATTGTAAACGTGGTCAAGGCTCACCTAGAGTTGTAGAGCTGATGCTAATCATAATGCTAAGGTATCCATTGTTCTGTTTATTTGTTCCAATTTTTTTTGCATTTCAGATAGTTTATGTTCCATATTAGAATGGAAATATGCTTTATTGTCACTGAAAATTGTACAATTTTATGGACAAAGCTTATAAAAAGTAAAAAAAAGGCTCACCTAGAGTTGTAGAGCTGATGCTAATGATAATGCTAAGATATCCATTGTTCTGTTTATTTGTTCCAATTTTTTTTTGCATTTCATATAGTTCATATTCCATGTTAGGATGAAAATATGCTATATTTTCACTGAAAATTGTTCAATTTTATGGACAAAGCT
Organism: Diabrotica undecimpunctata; assembly: GCF_040954645.1. NCBI lineage: Eukaryota > Metazoa > Arthropoda > Insecta > Coleoptera > Chrysomelidae > Diabrotica > Diabrotica undecimpunctata. The sequence goes on from NC_092807.1 coordinate 12,037,871, forward strand.
TTTTTTTTGAACCTATTCTCTATCCTTCCATTGTTGGATGTAGGTCTCCCCCAGTTCTCTCCATCTTTCCCTATCTTGAGCTGTTCTCTGCCATGTGGGACCTCCTTGTTTCCTGATGTCATCTTTCCACCTCATCTGTGGTCTCATCTGTGGTCTGCCTCTTGATCTCTTTGCATTGTATGGACGCCACTTTCCGATGGCATTGTTGCATCGTCCGTCTTGGAGACGTTTATTGTGTCCAGCCCATTTCCATTTCAGTTTTGCTGCTTGTTCTATCGAGTCTACTGTCTTTGTTCTGGTTCTGATCCACTGGTTACGTTTTCTATCTTTAAGTGATATACCCAACATTTGTCTCTCCATCGCTCTTTGTGCCTTCGTTATCCTATCCAAATTGGCCTGTGTAAATGTCCATGTCTGTGCTCCGTAGGTGAGCACCGGTATTATACAGGAGTTATATACTTTTCTTCGTAAGTATAGAGGGATTGTTTGATTTTTTAGAACGTAAGAATCAAACAATCCCTCTATACTTACGAAGCAAGGTATATAACTCCTGTATAATACCGGACAAAGCTTACAAAAAGTAAAAAAAATAACAATAATAATTAAAATTTACTAAAATTAGGCACATGAATCGTCAATATCACTGTGTGATATTCTTCCTTGTATTATTAATTGTAATTGAGCACCGGTATTATACAGGAGTTATATACTTTTCTTCGTAAGTATAGAGGGATTGTTTGATTTTTTAGAACGTAAGAATCAAACAATCCCTCTATACTTACGAAGCAAGGTATATAACTCCTGTATAATACCGGACAAAGCTTACAAAAAGTAAAAAAAATAACAATAATAATTAAAATTTACTAAAATTAGGCACATGAATCGTCAATATCACTGTGTGATATTCTTCCTTGTATTATTAATTGCAGCAAGTTATAACGCTCGCCCCTCATGACATGTCCCAGATATTGCAATTTTTTGACTTTAATTGTATTTAAAACCTCTTTATCTTTTCCCGTTCTTCTCAACACCTCGACATTCGTGACTCTATCCACCCAACTTATTCTTAATATCCTTCTGTAGGCCCATAACTAGAAGGTTTCTAATCTGTCCGAAACACCTTTCTTTAATGTCCAAGCCTCCAACCCATAAAATAATACGGAGAACACGCAGCATCTCAAAGGTCTTATCTTTAAAGAAATTGAAATGTCCCTGCTGCAGAGTACTTTTTTCAGTTGAATGAAAGAATTTCTTGCCTGTCCTATTCTTGCCTTAATCTCTTCTGTGTACTCATTATTTTCGTTAATTATTGTACCCAGATATTTATACCCAGATATTTATTGTACCCAGATATTTATATAATGGGTGTCTTTAGGCACTCTGTAAATATACCTTTTTCAAAGGAATCGTTAATTAGTGAGACCAAGACTTCCAACACATTTTTTGAGAGCTTTAAGAAAATTTTTACGGATAGTCCATCAGTACTACAGATACTACTGATTGTTTGGATCAGTTCAGATTTATCAACTGGTCTTATAAAGCATGAATTCGAGATCTTTTTTGAATTGGGGAGATAGGAAATAGGATCTTGTTGTGGCAAAATAGTTGATGTTATATTTTTATTTACATTAACGAAGCATTAATTTACATTTTCAGGGTTTGGAAGAGAAAATGTTTGAGCTGTGTTAGTTTATTTCGAATATCGTTTATTATGGACCAAGTTTCTCTTGCAACATTTTTAAAACTTTCTAGACGATCCTGATAGTACATTTTTTAGCTGTTTGATAAGTTTTAGATAGGTTTCTCTGTACTTGGAGATATATTCAGTGACAAAGACGATGGTAGTAAATTTCTTGATGTACAATACAATAGTAGTGAATGCATATTCTTGGCTGATATGCGGAAACTTTTGGTAGTCCAGTTTTTGGTGAATCGTGTTCAATACGGCTTCGCGTGTTAAAGTTTTTATCTTTTAACTAAGTTTAACTTTTATTATTCACTCGCATTATCCTTATTATATATATATATATATATATATATATATATATATATATATATATATATATATATATATATATATATATATATATCACAAAAATCTAAAAACAATTTTTTTAAATTTATTGAGAATATAAAAGAGTACTATAATTGGTAACACCTAAAATGCATGACAGTAATATGTTAGCGATCAATGGTATTTTATACTCTTATGTAACCAACCAACAATATGATTAGGACATAAGCACCTTATAAAATAGACGAATACAGCTGAATAAAGAAAAATCGAAATGCAGCATTTTTTCAGGTCAATGACAGCAAAGTCTAGGTGCTCGGTAAATAATCTCCAACCATATGGACAGATATTTTTGTCGTAATTTTTTTACTTGCTATTTTAGCATCTGCTTATGCGTAACCAGTGTTATTGTATCAGTTGCTTAACGTTAAGCTTACTTCAGCAATTTCGGTACTTTAAATTCTTTCGAAATCCGATTTTGAGGTTTTCGAGTGTATTAATCCAATTATATTGTGAATTGTGCTAAGTGCTTTAATAAGAATATCATTTTTGGTTATATTGGCTAGTCTTTATAGTATAATTGATTTGGCAAGATTATTGTTACAAGTCAGATCTTAAACTATTATGAAACAATAAGTATGGTACAATTTTTTCTTGTTTAATTGTAAGAAACCAAGAAAAAACTCATATAAATGTATTTAAATGAAAATATCTACATTTGACGATGAAGGAGAAATAAAAAACACTTAAAATCGGAATTAAAAATTTAGCGAACTTGAAAATACATAAAATATGGTGTACAATATAAACGTTTGGACCCACCTGTCATGTAGCCTTTCGATCATACTCTGGTTCAATATTGCACCAAAAATCTGCTCGGTGCGGGATCAGAAAGGAATGAGCACATATGTCATACTTGCTTACTACTCCTGTTCAATTTGAGATTGAGGCGAATTTATAAAAATCCGAAAATTGTGCCAGTAAAGTTAGAATTTTCCAATTCTTCATGCGCCAGTGACTATTTTATCCTAGTTTTAAATCGAATTTTTCACGTATAAACCGTAGTGGTTATTTTAAATTATAATATTTCTTATAATTATTAATGTATATATATATATATATATATATATATATATATATATATATATATATATATTGTATTTTTAAATTTGTTGTTAAGCAATTTTAACCAAAATATCACTTGAAATGATCAATCCACGAGGTAAAGAAGTGAGTTCCCAGGGCATTGTAAAATTTCTTGAAGTGTACCAAAAACATATATGTTTGTGGGATGTTCATTCTGCTCTGTACAAAGACAGGAATTCACGAGTAGATATCTATTAAAATATTGCAAAAACAATGGCAATTTTAAACGGTTTCTCTGATATCCGTCCGTAAACAATTTTTGTAATTTTCTGGTTGAAAGTTCTGTTAGAAGTTTTTCTGAAGCACCAAAATTCTGTCTATATATTTGCAACCCAGTTTCTAATCAAAATTCGTCCTCTCCACTTATCATTTATTTTCTTTTTTACACGGCTAATCGTCTCTTTAACAATACTTTTTAGAATTAAACGATACCCATTACAGACAGCAAATTTTATTTCCTCGGTCGACAAATTACTATTGTGTAAGAACGCCGACCAAGAAAATATTTCACTGCGCAAACTTAAAAATGAAACTGGCTTGCCAAAATATTCTGTTCTGTAAATCTAGTAGGTAAAATTCACTGACGTGCAAATAGAACTGGCGTGGCTACTAGCTCCAGCAAATCCATGCGTGTAATTACTCGCCTTTAAGTTTGTCTTGCCAGTTGATCGTGGAAGGTATTCTGCGCGTAATGTTGAACTATTTTAATAACTCTAGTTCATGTGGGTGGGAATAGGATTGGTCAAGCGACGGACAGGTGTGGTCTGCGGCATTAACAAGACAAAGACAATTCCTCTGTCATACAGTCGTCCTGCTGTATGATCGGAAGGATACATGACAGGTGTTCCCAAGCCTCTAAGGGTAGTCTTAATAGACGTAGTGTAATCAGGGTTAGCAACCCTGGAGAGTGGGATTATTGTGCCAGGGCGGTAAAAATTGTAGTAGGCGAGACTACATTTTTTAATTTGTCAATTACATAGGTAATATAAATACAGAATATCAAGTATACAGGGTGGCGCACCGAAAACGAAACAGATGCATTTACTGGCAGATGATTCCTTTAAAAAAAAAACGCTTGGACCCGTCGATTTTGTTATCGAGGGGGAAACAAAATTGGCATAAAATCACATTAACATTTGCAGCCCCCTAAGCGGGGGTGGCACCATCCCTAAAATCTTAAAAAGAAAGGGGGGTCGAATGATCCATCATTTAAAAGGTCTTTCAACTCCCTTTACAATGATGTAAAATTCATGTACTTCAATTCAGTAGTTTTGGAGATTTATTGATTTAAAGTTTAAATACATCATCGTAAGAGGAGATCAATACATAGCAGCAAAGTTGTTAAAAAATAAAGAATGAACTGACCTGTCAGCCGAGTTAATGTTGAAAATGACCACCATTACTTTCCATGCAATAATAAAGATTTTGCTGAAAACGTTGCCGGACATTTTGCAATATTTGAGGAGTAATTTGATGGCACTAATTCACAATTCTTTGTCGTAAATCTTCTAAGGATGTTGGCTGAGTAGCATAGATTTTGCTTTTTAAGTAACCCCACAAAAAGAAATCCAAAGGTGATAAATCTGGCGATCTTGGGGGCCATTCAACGGCACCTCTCCTACCAATCCATTGACCTGGAAAGGTCTGATCTAAATAATGCCGAACTCTTAATGCGTAATGTGGTGGGGCACCATCCTGTTGGAACATCAACATATTCTCAACGTATCGACCATCATTCTGATTTTCAATTATATCTGTTAGCGCAGGATCTATGGCATTTTGCAGTAATTCCAAATACATTTCACCAGTCAAATTTCCAGGTAGGAAAAAAGGACCAACCAAATGATCGCCAAAAATGCCAGCCCAAACATTTAATTTTTGTGGCTGCTGTGTGTGTACCTCATGGTAAATTCTGGGATTAGAGTCCGACCAATATCGACAATTATGACGATTTACTTCGCCATTTAAAAAAAAGGAACATTCGTCGGAAAAGCAAATGTTAAATAAAAATTGTTCATCGTTTGTAATTCGTTCACTCATAACTTCAGAAAATTCTAATCGCTTATCAAAATCGTCTTCATTAAGTTCTTGTACAAGGTCAATTTTATACGGATGAAAATTATGGGCCTTTAGAATCCGTTGGATAGTACGTCGACTAACACCACACGAAGTTTGCAATTTGCGGGTACTTAATGTAGGATCTATAATAACTTGCCCTAAAACCCCCACTTATGTTGCTTCGTTCCTTATAGGATTTTCAATATTACGTTTTTTATTGGCGACTGATCCAGTTTCCCGAAATTTAGCTATAAGTTCTAGAACATATTTTCGGTGCACATTATTGTTCTCATGTCGCTCATTAAAAATTTGTGCTGTTCTATTAGCGCACTGATTATTTCCGAAAAATATTTCAATAATTTCAACCCTTTCTGCCATGGAATATACCATGGTTAATTTATGTATAAAGCGATAAATGATATTTTAACAACAAAGATTGGTCAAATCAATCGCAAACTAATGTACTATTTCCTATTTAAAATAAGTACGTGGCATTCTCTACTTATCTTTTTTCAAGAAACAACATTTTTTTATCACAAAGGACACTTCAATTGCTATTTTTATTATTAATAAACCATGGGCGTAGTAAATAAAAGCATTTACTTATCAAGAAAATGCTTTTACTCAAATTTCTTCTGAAAGAAGTACAAACTAATTTGATGTACCTATTAAAGTCTACTTTAAACTTTAAATCAATAAATCTCCAAAACTACTGAATTGAATACATGAATTTTACATCATTATAAAGGGAGTTGAAAGACCTTTCAAATAATGGATCATTCGACCCCCCTTTTACGCTTAAGGGGCTGCAAATGTTAAAGTGATTTTATGCCAATTTTGTGTCCCCCTCGAAAACAAAATCGATGGGTCCGAGCGTTTTTTCAAAAAAGAAATCTTCTGCCAGTAAATGCCTCTGTTTCGTTTTCGGTGCGCCACACTGTATAGGTTACAGTTAAGGCTATATATATATTATATTTTAATTTTATTGAGTACATTGAAACATTAGCAGATGTTTGCTAGTTATAGAAGTTATAGGTGTATATAATATAAGTTGTAGGTATAAAATGATAGAGTATCCGTTTATATATGTACAGGTATAGAGAGGTCTAAGGGATGACGGCGTTTTAGTCTTCCTCTCCTCGGTCGCTTAAGTAGGTCTTGGGCAAGAGTATTTGGATGGTTCAATAGTCTATTTTTGTAAGGGCCACTGAGTGAGACAACGGTATCTTTAATGTTTTGGATCTGAAGGTCTCAATGTATAACATAATTGGGCACATACCACGGTGCATTGGTATGGTATTTAAATTGGAAACGCTGAAGTTTTAGTAAGTGAGAATTAGATGATATACCCCATATCTGTATACCGTAAGTCCAAACTGGCTTTAGAATACATTTATACAGTAATAATTTATTATGTAAACTTAATTTGGATTTTTGGTTCATGAAGCAATACATTTTCCTGTGTATTAATCCTAGTTACAGTGGCTTTGTCCAGATGTGCTTTCCCCAATTTAGTCGGCTGTCAAAATGTACTCCGGAGTATTCAACATCACTTTTTTTGGATATTATGGTATTGTTTATACGCACAGATGGTACACTCTCTTTGCGTGAAGTAAATGTTATATTGCTGATTTGCTGCCATTTACCTTAACTCACCACAGTTTTAACCATTTCTGTAGATCAATTAAATGAATTTGTAAATTTTCACAGGCTGTAACATCAACCGAGTTAGAAGCCATTATCACAGTATCATCTGCATCGGTAGCAATTGTGCTGTTTACTCTTGTGGAAATATTTGCCGTATCGAGTAAGTATACAGTTGGCCCCAATATACTACCCTGAGGTACTCCCGATAGAATTGGAGATATGTTTGAAACTACTTCATTGTATCTGACCTGGAAGGATCGATTGGTAAGGTAGGATTTCAGAAGTGCATACAGAGAATGAGGAAAGGGAGTTTTTATTTTCGATAGCAGCTCCTCATGCCATGCTTTATCAAATGCTTGTTAGACATCCAAAAATGCTGCAGTGCAGTATTCTTTCTTTTCAATTGCATCTCTTGCTACTTTTACAACCCCATGTACCTGCTCATTTGTTCCATATTGTTGCCTGAATCCAAACTGATAATCCGGTATTAACTTTTGTCTGTCGATTATAGAATTCAATCTTTGAATGAGTATCGTTTCAAATATGTTAGAGATAATGGGAAGCCAACTGATTGGACGATAGGATGACAGTTAGTGTGGATCTTTATTTGGTTTCGGTATTAAAATAATTTGTGCCATTTTCTATTGAAACGGAAAATAGCCTACCTTTAGTATATCGTTAAATATGTACATAACCAACCGAAATCCTTCTTCGGGTAGTTTTTTGCAGATTTTTCCCGATATTAAATCCCTTAAGGAAATATGAGGGCTAATCCACGACTTTAAATGGATTAAAAGAGCTTACGGAATATTGAGCGAGCTATACTCTTTTTATATATACTTTTAATGCTGAGAATTATAATCAAATTGTGTTAGAATTAAAATGTTATTTGTCGCCTGGTTGTAAGAGTTACTTCAAGATTCTTCAAAGTTTCATTCTTCTCTATACAATATTTTTATGTCCTTCAAACTTATTGTCAGGCTTTAAATATTCTGTTCCTAAGTTAACGATGCGGATTCAGTGTATCTTTAGCAAACAACAATCTTGTGGTGGCCGCATTCGCAAGCAATGTAAAAATATTTTTAACACTGATACCACCTGCATAGATATCTTTAAATTATGGATTAAAAACAAAAGGTTGTTTTTGTGGGAAACAATTCTGTAAATATACATTCCACAAAGTGTAACTAATGAGGAGTAATTATAAATTTAAGTGTTTTGACACTTCATATTCGGTAAAAAAAACTGGTTGAAACTGGAACCATTAATTATTATCTAAAGGGATTTTGGGATTCCCAATAAACTATTTGATTTTGAAATGACATCACTATAATTAATATTATTGTTCTGTTATTAAGATCATTATTTTTACCTGTTTTTCAATTTTTAATTTTTTTACATGATGAATAATTAAACAGCCCAACATAATAAAAAAAATTATATTTTTGATGCTGGAGAAGTAAGAAAGAATTCTTCATTTATTGACACGCTGATTCAGTGGCGCACCCAGAATTTGTCTTAGGGGGGGGGTTTGAAATTTTTTTATGCTATCTCTATTTTGAGTCCCTAAAATTTGGGTTTTAGTTTTAAAGTATTAAAGACAGCGGTACCAAAGATTCAGGTATCTATTATCCTACCTACCAACTAAAACCACCCTCTCTTACTTGTGCGCAGCTGACTGTCGCACGTACCGTACTCTGAAAGTGGGGTGGCTACTGTAAGGCTGACGACATTTCCATTCTCGTATCTAGATCTTATCTATTGTCCTGAAGCTATTTTCTTGCGGCATTTTAATCAGTATTTTAATGGAAATAAGCCACAATTGAAGGATAAAATAAGGTTATTGACGTTTGACATTAATCCAACTTGTGAATACAATACAATACAATCCTCCCGGTCCAAGGCATGCTTCTCCTTCAAACCTCCCAATTCCATCGCTCTTCTAATTATTTCATTCTATGAGCGTCGAGGTCTACCTCTTTTTCTTCTTCCAGTGGGCTTCCATTTGTGAAGTTTGTGGGGCCAACGTTCGTCAGTCTCATCAATTCATCGTCAGTTCTCACATCTCAATAGATGCATAAACCATTTTGAATCTCTTCTTTCTATTCTGTCAATGACCGTTTCTGTAGCATTCATGTTATTTCTTATAGATTCGTTGGTCTTCCTTTCCTGCCTTGATGTTCTAGCAGTTCTTCTCAAATAATCCATTTCAACTGCCAACAATCTTCTCTTCAGGTCTGCATTAATTGTCCATACTTCAGAGCCATAACAAAGAACTGATTCAACCATGGTTTGCCCTATTCTTTTTTTGTTCCTTTTGGAAATGTTGTGATCCCACCATAAGGAGTTCAGACATCCTACAATTTTACGTCCCTGATTAATTCGTGTTTAATTTCGGTTTCTTCCAAGCCGTTCTTAGCAACGAGTGGACCTAAACATTTAAAATTTTCCACTTGTTTGATTTCCACGTCCTCGTCTATCAACACTTCAAACCTTGCATCTGAATTGGTAACTAAGTAAATGTTCTGTTTTCTTCATGCTGACTTGTAACCCCCATTTTAAATATTCTCTCTATAGACGCTTTATCATAAATTCTAGATCATAAGAATCTTGAGCTAGGATGACTTGGTCATACACAAAGTTCAGGGAGAACAGTACGTCATTTTCTATGGGGATTCCCATTCCCTGGCAGGGGTTTTTCCAATTTTAGAGGGCTGCCTCAATACATAAATTAAACAGTAAGGGTGACATACTGCATCCTTGTTTTAGTCCTTTAGTTACTTTTATTGGCTCTGATATTCTATATCCGATTTTTAGGTAAGTAGTGTTATCCCTGTATACTTCAGTGATTATTCCTAAAAGGTATTGACTAATGTCGAGTTGTTGTTAAGCTTGCGACAATTTAAGTCTTGAAACTCTATCATACGCCTTTTCTAGGTCGATAAAGGCTAGATGTACTTTGGTACCAACCGCTATTCTTTTTTCTATTAATTGTTGAAGTATAAACAAATTATCAGTGCAAGATCAAAGATCAAACATTCAAACGACAATAAACTTATTTTAACCTTCAATTGCGACTTATTCCCATTAAAATAGTAATTAGATCTTATCTCTGTCGTTACCTCGGTTGGTGTTTCTCTTCTTCTTCTTTCTTTTTAATGACTGCTCGAATGTAATTGTGAACACTATTCCATCCCTCCGTATTTCCCGTCATCTTCACGATCATCTCTCTTACAGTCACAGGGTTCATACCTATTTCTTTATACATTCTGTTTCTCTCCACTGTATATCTATTACACTCTGAAATCAACACCATGTATATAAAGAAGTAATGTATAAACAATTATTTATATTATATAATAAGGTCAACAATATATTGTAGTTTTTAAATTAAGTTTAATTAAAATCATTGACAAAAATTTGTGTACAGGGTGAACTACAAAACAAAATTACGATTTTCTCAATTTTTTTTAAATACATTACCCTATATGGTATTTTTATAATATTATAATATAACAGATAACATAACAAAATTATTTTTATTTAATAAGTAACTAACAAAATATATATATTATTTTATTAAAAAATTGTATCGCGCTAAAAATGCATGCAAATATAACGGCTGCCAAGCTTTCTTCTCGTTCAAATATCTTATCTTTTCGTGGGAAGCTCGATAGTTTCCTGGCACTTTCACGCATAATATCACGTAGTCGAAATTGAGATTGACTTTGTCAAAAGATAAAGTCAATTTCTTCCTATTTTTGCAACTCTTAATTGCAAATTTTGCTAGAGAAATCCGCATATAGATGTTATTAATATTATATCATATCTGAAATAAATCAAAGAAAGTATGTTGAATCAACGTCACACCTTTCGTTACTGCATTTTTACTGCGTTTTGTTTATTTCTTTCCACAATGTATAAAGGAACTTTCTTGGGTTTATTTATAATTGAGATTTTTATTCATTGTTTATCTTATTAGTTTATCTTTTATGTTTGCTTATGAAGTAGCTTTCACCAGTTTGCATTATTTGTTTAATAAAAGTCATATCAGAAATTGTTTTTTGACCTACGAAACAGGCTGTTTAGTGACCGATCAAAGTCCACGGAATTTCAGAGTGCATTCTTATGTATTTTGACCCTCTGAATTCGAATTTCAAACATGCTTTTGTGTCGGAAGTGACGGAAATTTGTTATAAACAATTAATATTTTAAATGATTATAGTACTTAAACAAACAAATATAAATCATTCTTACAAAATTCAATTTGTTCCTTTAAAAAAACCTAGAAAGTGATGTTCGGTAAACCTGTCCAATAATTAGAACCAGAAATATCGCAAAATGAATGCAAAAACATTGCAAAATTATGGCATTTAGGCGATTTTTCACTCATAACTCAGCTGCATTTTAGTACAATAACTTTATAATAGCTCAAATTAAACGGAACACTACCAGCTTTAAAACTAAACCTTAATTGTAATTTAAATATTATTATAGTAAGGGTTTTTATTAAAAAACCTTAATTAAACTTTGTTTAGCTACTAAAACTTTAGATTATAGCAAGTTACACACTCGTATTGTACGATCCAAGACGAAGAATTTTAAGTGGTTTTAAAGTACGCGCGCCGTTACCCGCCGAACGCCTATAATCGAACGCCGAATTGATTTGGGTAGATTAAAAAATATAAATAAATTTTATTTGCAGAAGGCATAGTCAGAACGTTTATTTATAACTATAATACAGGAGAATTATTACATGATACAAACAATAAAACAAAACATTTTTCTTTACAGTGTTCTCACACTGATCCTTTTTTGACTCAATCGACGGGGAGGACCGGCAAATTCGATATCTTGGTTATTGTACGAAATCAGGGATTTGAGGAAAATTTGAGTACTAGGGTTGGTTAAAAACTGACTAAGGTGTAAAAGATCTTTTAATTTGGCAGCTTTTGTAGGCAACTTGCCCCTGTACAATTTACTTAGTGTCGTGAAGTTCGGTCTCAAAGATTTATTTTATTTTTTCTTGCTGCAACTTTTTTTCATAGGAATTTGCATAGGAATTTTGTCGCGTATGAATGTGATAAAAACTCATCTGGTGTTTCGGTGCAAGATTTTGTGTTAACAAGGCTCATCTTTCTATCGCACTCCAAATAAGAATGCCCACTTATAGGGAATATAACTTTCACACTCTCAAAACGGTTTAATGTATGGAACAAAATCTAACCAAATATCAGATCTTGGGGTCTAATATTACTATACTGAGAAAAATTGTGGGAATGGGAATGAACTCCGACATAATAGACTACATCGAACAGAAGAGGTTAACCTGGTACGGACATGTCAGAAGAGCAGACCAAAATCTGTGGATAAATAGAATAACAGAGTGGAGCCCGATAGGAAGAAGAAAGAGAGGCAGACCCCGAAGATCTTTCAGAGATGAAGTGGACGAAGCAATGAGTAGAAGAAACCTACAGGAAGGGAACTGGCTGAACAGGAAAAATTGGAGAAAACGGTTGAGTGAAGGAATACAGGAAACAGGGAACACTGTGGAAATCCTTGTATAGATAGAAAAATTGTTCCATCAGAACATCATCAGCACCCTTTCGAGCCACACTTTCAGCGTATGAGTATAAAACTGATGTAGAGTCTGAGAAAACATGGATATTGAACAAAATAAAATTGAGCTGATGTCGTAAAACTGTAGATTTTTTTGGAAGTTGCTATTTCTTTCACTTCCTCTCTTTTTTCTAATAATTTTCGATTTAATTTTGGCCTTTAATACATGACAACTACTGCACATACCTTTTCGTGGAAATGCAAAACAGATATTGAAATTTCCTTGAAGGATGTCATGAAACATTGTATAGCTTACTTTGTTAACATTATTGGAATTGTTATACATTCGATGGAGTTTGGCAATATCGAGTTCATCAGACAAATAAATTTTGTATGCGTCTATCAATCTATGCATATTTCTAAGGTCGGCCCTCAATTTGTCCTCAAGCAGGTACTCCTACCAATAATATAATCCTACCAGGATAAATAATCCTGCCATTAATTTCTACCGATGCTAATTACGGTACTTTATTAACACCACTTAACTGGTACTCCAGCAGGGGATTATAATTCCTGGGAAAACCAACTTAACTTTAAGAAAGATAAAATTTATTTTCACTTTCAGTTTGTAATAACTACTTGAAACTAAAACATTATGGAATACTATAAAAGTTTTATTCAACGTGAAAAACCTGATGTGCAATTCGCTCCTGTAAAGCTAAAATTTATGTTGGTTAATAGCTGCTGGAGATATAGTTCATAGCTTCTTCCTCCTCCACCGCTCTCACTAGTTTCAAGGCCGACCGATTTCGAGGACCACATTTTTGAAGTTTTGTGAACGATTCCATTAAAAATGCAATCTTTCTCGAATTTTTTACATTAAAATTTTAAAGCATGTTCTTTCTGATGACCCTAATAAGATCTATGAATTGTTATAAACAAAGCTGCTATCAATTAAAAAAAACGCACTAACTTCGTCCCATCGCGTCCTAAGTCAACTTTTTTTGAAGTTATACTTCTATACGCGCGGTCGACGTTGGAAAGTTGTGTGTGTTCGTATATATTGAGTGAATCGGCAAAATCATTACATATGTAAGATATAGGTAAGAGAGAGACAGAAGATATATTTTCTCTCTCTTTCTCTCTCGAGAATACAAATGTTCCTTTTGTAAATATATTTATTATTTAATAATATTATTATTATTTTTCCATTCTGTTCAGATTTGCCTTGAGCCTCTTGAGCTCTTGTTAGTCATGTTAAATTATAAATTAAAACTTGTAAATATCTCAAGAAAGTTCAAATGTGTACTTATAAGTATACACAACAAACAACAATTAAATTTTGTATCTGTCAATGCAATATTGCAATTTTAATTTGTATTGTATTATTATATTGAATTATGTTGCAGTGTATTGTATTGTATTTTTATATTAATATCAAAATAAACAATGAATTTTTCATACATACATATACATACATACTTTCATACATATATGAAAACAAAAATATATATTTTCATCAAAATATTGATTCAATCCTTCATTTACTATACTCCTATTACAGGTCAAATGTTGTTTATATACAGCAAACGATGCACCATATACCTATATACCTAATTCTACTTTTCTCTGGACCGCCACACCCGTTTTTTTTAATTTATAAAAACAATCAGGCTTTCTAAATATAAAAAAAAAATCGGTTTCTTGGATGCAATGGTTAAAAAGTTAATCTTATTGTTTATAAGCAAAAAATCGATATGTTTTGTCAAATTATTTTGCAATATTCAAAAGTATTTTTCCTCATTTTCTTTAAATAATATTAATAAAATAAATCTTCTTCTTTTAGAAGCTACTCGTATAATTGCTATAACTACATAATTTTTTGACTTATATTATTGCAAAAAAATTAAATTTGGGATAAACAAATTACTTAAATAACTTTAAAACTATTTGACCGATCGACTTAAAATTTTCATCATATTTGAAGCATCACAAGACCCACCATTGTATGTAATATACGAGTTTTTTTATTATTATTTTTAAACAAGTTAATAATATTTATAAAAAACAAAATTTTTGACTTATTCTGCAATTTTCTAAGCAACAAATAAGGATATCAACATTTAAAAAAACGCCATTTTAAAGATTTGTATATGACTTATAAGTTTCTTACTCTCTAATTTTTTCAAATACTTAATTTTTTGCTGATAGACGAAAAAAGCAAAAAATTGCCGTTTTTTTACCTTAATTTGTTACTAATTAATTAAGTCCAAAAAATCGATTGCATGAAACATATAGGGTTTTGTTATAGAGTGGAGTCCATACTACTCAAAACAACTGTCGTTTACTTGGCCGGATGAGTGTCACGAAAAAAAGCTTATTTCCTTGGGCTATACTGTCCTAGCAGGTTGAGAACAATAAAAGTACGCAAGACTGCATACCTTGGACACATACTGAGAAATGATAAATATAGTCTTCTGCAGGTCATCATGAAGGGTAGAGTCGATGGCAAAAAGGGAATAGGTAGAAAGAGGAAGTCATGGCTGCGAAATATTCGAGACTGGACAAACATGACTGTAGACGAATTATTCCACGTTGCAAGAGACAGAGAAGCTTTTAAAAATGTGGTCGTCAACCTCCGTTAATGGGGACAGCATAAGAAGAAGAAGAATACTGTCCAGATCATTCCTTGCAGTTGTTCACACTGTATAATATATTGGAAAATTGATATTATATTCCACTAGCGTTTTGTTTATTACTAAAGCTTGTTTTTTGCTAAATAAGAAGGAATGTTCCTTCAAAAATATTTTTAAAAGTTTGGGATTAAATCTGAACCCAGAAATTATTGTGGCATGCTGGCCATTCACAATGCCAAACACTTGGGAACAGTGTTCCCAAATTCCAAAATAGGCTTCAGGTTTCATTTGGCACAAGCATGGTTTCGCAAAATTCAAAATTTGGACATTGTTCTTGACCTTGTTCCTTTTTCCTCTAATTGGCGCATTATTTAGTAAAATCTCATTCACGTAAGTATATTCACGTATAGACTAGGCGGGATCTGTAGAAATTCAGACCATAATGGACATTTTCCATAGGAAGCTATTTTTTTGCTGGAATCCCTTTAGGATATGCTAAATATCGATAATCACGATATGCGCCAGTCGCAAACCCTGTGCTAAATTTTTTATTTAACAAAATCTGAAAACAATTGAAAATTTCTCATTTTTTTGCTCCTATTTTCGTTTATAATTCGGAAAATATTGATCCTAGAGAAAAAATTATACGAAGTTAAAAGTTTCGTTATTCAATTTTACACAATATTTCGTTAGCTAGAAATTGAAAATATAATGTTTATTGTTAAAAAAATAGCAATAATTGAAAAAAAGTACAAAAAATGAAGTTAATCCTTTAAATGTTTTCGACTTTCTAAACTTGACTTACAAGCTCCATATTCCGCCTAGAAAAACTTTTTAATATGTTTAAAACGTGTGCTAAATTTTGTTAAGATCTGTCGAATAGGCTTTGCATAATAATTTTGCAATCCAGCCTACTGGAAAAAAATCGCAAATTTTCAAATTTATAGTAGGCCCTCTAAGTAAGGCTCTCAGATAGTTGCAAATTTTTTTACATATAAATGCCTGAAGATTCTTGTCCTTCCAAAAAAACAAAAAGACTTTAAAAAAAAATTATTGATGATTGAGTCAAAATAAAGTTTATTTATGAAAAAAAATTTTTTTTTTCGTTCGCCTTTGTTTTAACAATTTAAATTATTTATTAACACTTTATAAATACATATTTGTTTACTAAAAGTAACAATTTACTTTAATGTATAAATTGCAAGATCAAAAAAAATGCATGAAGAAAAAAATTGAATAACCCAATTGTTTATTGCAAATTTCCCAATTTGCAATTAAAAATGGTATTTGAAAATATGATATTTGAAATCCTTGTCGTCCGAGACATCGATTCAAAAAAAAAGAGCAAAATTGGTTAACAAGAAGCCGAGATAATGCAATTTTTAGCGCGCGCTATGATTTTGAACTCACCGATTCACATTTCGAGTGTATGTCCCCCACCACCACCTCTCATGCATTCCGAGCGACATTTTACGCGAAAACGGTTTTTTATTTGTCTTTTTTATGGATGTTGCGATAAAGCGCATTACGTAAAACTTTTCATATAAAAAGTACTTGACAAGACGAGGGTATTTGTTTAAAAACGAGCCCTCTATCACTTATGGTTACACGGCAAATGTATGCCAACTTTGACCTTTAATATCTCGGCAACCAGTAAGCCGAATGTATTATTTTTTTAAAGAAGCGTCTTTTAATGTTTTTTAAGTGTATAAATTTTGAAATTGATATGCTTAAAGCTCGTAAAGTTATTCAATTTGTTTATAAGCTTAATATATATAAAAAATGGTTAAAACTTTAAAAAAAATTCTAGGCTCTTCTATTGAACCGATTTGAATTTTACAAAAAGCGTTTGAAAGTTTGAGCCTTCCTTTATGTGTAAAAAAATTTGCAACTATCTGAGGGCCTTACTTAGGGCCTACTATAAATTTGAAAATTTGCGATTTTTTTCCAGTAGGCTGGGTTGCAAAATTATTATGCAAAACCTATCCGACCGATCGTAACAAAATTTAGCACACGTTTTAAACATATTAAAAGGTTTTTCTAGGCGGAATATGGAGCTTGTAAGTCAAGTTTAGAAAGTCGAAAATATTTAAAGGATTGACTTCATTTTTTTGTACTTTTTTTTTCAATTATTGCTATTTTTTCAACAATAAACATTATATTTTCAATTTCTAGCTAACGAAATATTGTGTAAAATTGAATAACGAAACTTTTAACTTCTTATAATTTTTTCTCTAGGATCAATATTTTCCGAATTATAAACGAAAATAGAAGCAAAAAAATGAGAAATTTTCAATTTTTTTCAGATTTTGTTAAATAAAAAATTTAGCACAGGGTTTGCGACTGGCGCATATCGTGATTATCGATATTGGGCACATCCTGAAGGGATTCCACCAAAAAAATAGCTTCCTATGGAAGATGTCCAATCCAAAACAGATCCCGCCTAGAGTAGTAGTAATATTCGTCGATTTTTGTGTGGCTAGGATATCACTAAGTTGAATAACCGTCTAACTAAATTTTTGCTAAAATATTTGTTAAAATTTAGGCCTAACAAAATTTTACAGTGACAGTATCAAGCCATAATAATTGTCATGTCATGTTATGTGATCTCCAATTTTTTTCAGTGACTCTATAGCTACTAAACAATTGCGCAAATCTTAATTCGAATTAATCTTTCCTTTTTATGTTCATTGATGACATATACCGTTGCCATGAAGTTAATATACTCTTCTAAGAATAAACAGACATCAAATAGAGAGAGAAAAATCTTGTGGACTGTACATCCATCACTATCTTCATAAATACTTTTTACTATATGGATAATGTTCGTAGCGAATTCGATGACATGCAACATTTTTTCGTACCTAATTACCTGCAATCACTTGCCGCTTTCAAGAACGCCATATAAAATTGCATAATCATAAAAAAATAAGCTACATCCGATTTCTCGAAGGATCTAAATTAATGTAGCGATGGCCTGACCGTCACCTACTTACTTTTTATTAAAAATGTGTTTAAATCAGAACGGGAAAAGGTACATACAGTATTTCGTGGCGTGATATTTGGAAGTCATTAGATGACAGCTAATGAAGATAAATGGAGTGGAATTCGTATTTCGCCGCGGGCTACATTTTTTGTTTTTAGATTAACATGGTCTAGGTTAAGTGAATACAAAAATGTTACATGTTACTTTTTTGTCATTAATAATTGTAAACTAATATTTCAATTTGTTCAGAGTATGTAGTAATAGTAGAAAAAGTTAATTTATTTAACATTAATTTAAAAGAAAGTGACATCTTAGTTTTTTGCAATTTCTTTTCACAGTTTGTAACATTCTCTCTCTCGCTTGTCGTTTTCTCATTACTGAGGATCGTTATTTCTTCCAATATTTGGTTTAGAATGGAAACGTTTGTCCTATGAGCTGTTCAAGGTATGCGCAGCATTATTCTCCAGCGCCACATATCAAAGGCATTAATTTTTTGGCGCTCTTGTCCGGGAAGAGTCCAAGTCTCTGCCCAGTATAGAAATATTGAGAATACAGTTCCATTCACCAGTCTCATCTTGATATTTCTTTCCAAACTTTAGTTAGGCGATTCATAGCATTTTTTGCCATACCAATACGTGTCCAAAATTGTGCTTGACAGTTACCATCGTTAGTTATTCTAGACCCGAGATAGACAAAACTGTCCACTATCTGGTATTCCTGTAACATTTTAGTCAGTTGAATAGTGTGGAATCTGTCGACCACCATTATTGTTATCTTAACTTTATTGATTTTCACACCAACTTCATCAGTATAGTATCATCAGCATATCTTAAATTGGAGATTTTCCTACCAGCCACTGTTACTCCACCGGCCCATCCATCTAAAGCCATTCTCATGACATGATTTTCACACCAACTTCATCAGTATAGTATCATCAGCATATCTTAAATTGGAGATTTTCCTACCAGCCACTGTTACTCCACCGGCCCATCCATCTAAAGCCATTCCCATGACATGATTTTCACACCAACTTCATCAGTATAGTATCATCAGCATATCTTAAATTGGAGATTTTCCTACCAGCCACTGTTACTCCACCGGCCCATCCATCTAAAGCCATTCTCATGACATGTTCACCATAAATGTTGAATAAGTCAGGTGACAACACGCATCCTTGTCTAACACCTCTCTCGGTCTTGAATTGGTTTGAGAACTTCTGATCTAGTTGTACTGTTGCTATATTAGACTGGTACAGATTTTTAATAAGTGTCACCAGGTCCATTGGTGTGCTCATTTCTATAAAAATGGACCACATATTTATCCAGCTTACACAATCAAATGCCTTTTGGTAGTCAACAAAGCATATAATCATAGGTACTTGAAATTCTCTAGATTTTTCAATGAGTTATCTCAGGTTCAGGATTTGTTTTCGTGTACTTTTACCTTTTACAAACTCCGCTTGTTCCTGAGGTATTTGGTAATGTAGATAGGTTTTTAATCTGTTTTTGATGATATGCAACAAGACTTTACTAGCATGTGCTATTATTGACAGTGTGCGGTAGTTTTTACATCTGAAAATATATTATATTGAGGTACACCAATGGCCATTTTCCTGAATTCCAAAAAGCGACACAGAGAGAATGGATGATTGTCGTACGGCCGTAGCGTCCTCCAGGTTCTCTGAGGTCTCTTGACGCTCTACGGTTGCCGCTCTTGAGGAGGATCTTAAATTCTTTGGTTCCATCCTCGTGTTCTTGGAGTTTCAACGGGGTTCCGGCTTCTACGTATGAGAAGTTTTGCAGGGCCTCTGTCGTCGACGAGAGGCCCCTGGCAATCAGAATACTTTAACCGTTCGAGCTTTCTTACAATGACTTTCTTGCAATGACTTTAAATGTATGTGTTAGTATTCTGAGCACGGTGTAAGTCTCGAATTCCACAGAGATGCCGGCCTTCTCGTCTCGTTGTGTAGCCGCGTTCCCTCTCGTCGAGAGAGGCACAAGACAGTGTCGACTTTTCTTGCTGCCTTTCGCTTCGTGTCACTAACTTTCGTAAACAGTATTTTCGATCCTGTAAGGACAGTTACTATTTGCATAAGGTTTCTGGCGACAAAACGTTATCGCAGCTTGACCACTGATCGGAAAAGCAATTACAAGTCCACTTGGGGCTTTTATTCGCTCTTTACCGTCACTGGCAGAGAGCGTTCGGAGTCAACACGCCAGTTCTTGCGCTTCACTTGTTTTTCTTCAAAGTGGATGAAGTCTCCTTTTGTTCGACGTCTTCGACGATATTAGGTTACTGGATTGATAAAAAAACTCAAAGTGGTGTGGTAGCAACACCAGGCCAACAAGGTCCAGCGGGGCTAGTACTATATGACGATTCGATCCCGATCGGAAGATGTGCTGCACTTTTACACACTTAGTGTTTGATAATTCGCAGCAATCTTCCGCCGGGAGGCCAATGACAAAGCAGTTAGTAACGATCTTTGTGATTGGCCGGTCAAAGTGACAATCTGTCTCGTGATAGGTGACTTTGGCGACATGATATGTAATCCTTTGTTACCTAGTAACTGTAGTATTTTACCTGATATTGCATCAATGCCTGGGGATTTATTTCCCTTTAGCGATTAAATTGCATCTTTGACTTCAGCGAATAAGACAGTAGGTTCTCTAGGGTAGTCAGAAGGCCAATAATATGCTGCTTGTGTTTGCCAAACAAATAAATAATAAAAATTAACTCATTAAAAGATCAATATATTCGGTAAGCAATAAAATACTAGTGAGTAGCTACAGTTATTGGTTAGTACCTTCAAAAATGAATTATTTTAGTACGATGTTTGTTTAACTAGTGACAAATATAATTAACACAACTTATAATTTTGATTTATAAATTAATTAGTATTCGTTGGCATATCATTGAAGCAACCTATCTTAAACTGGCATGTTAAAAACCATCTTCAGCGATTAGACCCATTTTTGGATGAATGAGTACGCCATCAAACAGATTTGTCGAATTTGTTCGAGTTCCATACAGTTCATGCCACTTTAGCATGACTGTAAAAGCTGTACAAGCTATTTGAGAAAATGGTTATCTCGTAGATAGATGATGTAAACTAGCCACCAAGATCTTGCGATTTGATCCCGCTAGACTTTTTTTGTATGTTTTTTTTTTAATGAGCCAATGGGCCAATTATGATTCAAGTAATTATTCAGTATAGCCGTGAAGACACAATTAATTCATGTTTGGTCTCAACAAAAGTGCAGAAATTATCTAGAAGTTTGATGCATTGTGTAGGTATTGTGATGCAGTTTTATTTTACCGTTTGCAATACTTAGAAAATGTTTGGAAAATATTTATAATATAAAGAGAGGAATAGCCGGTAATGTCTGTCGGGAGTCACCAGACAGTAGTAATACAACATCACCGAATAGTTTCTCGTTGCCGTTTAAATGTTACATACTTCTATGCTTCGAGTAAATCTTTATGAGCCATAATACACACAACGCAAAAGTCTAGGGATATTTTTATAGATAGACGTATTTAATTTATCTGTAATCAAATTAAAAAAAGTAATAAAAAATTTGTAGTTTAAATTGTTGTTTAAATATGTCAAAAACCAGAAATTGCAAAAAAAAACAGAAAATTGGAGCAAAAAAAAATATATTGCAAATCACCCATGTTTTACAATCCACCATAAAATGTCAAAAATACGAAATATAAACTTAAAATAAAGTATTGTCACCACGTTGGTTTATCACAGCTCTACATCTACTGTTCATGTTCCGAATCACATTGTTAATGTCTGCTTGAGGTAGTTGTGTCCATTGTTCTCTCAGAAGCTCTTTTAATTGAAACTCATTGTAAATATTGGCCATATGTGGAGTAATTCTTCGTTGAAGCATGTCCCATACATGCTCAATGGGATTCAAGTCAGGTGATTGTGCTGGCCACGGCAATACATCAATACCCTCGTTATCCAACCAGTTTGTTACAATATGCGCAACATGTGGTCGAGGGTTATCATGCAAAAAGTAAAAATTTTCTCCAACAGCAGCAGCAAACATGCGCACAACAGGTTCAAGAATAGTGTCCAAATATTGCTGACTTGTGAGAAAGCCACGTGGGAAAATGAGGTCAGTTTTTCCGTTAATCATGATTTCGCCCCATACCATTAATGTACCATCTCTGTATGCATACACTTCTTGAAGATGTCGTATTCGTTCTCAATTTCCGGGTAGTCTCCAAACTCTTGTCCGACGAGAATCTGGATGAAATCCATATCTAGACTCATCACTAAACAAAACTGGGCCCAGTCATTGTCAGTTCAATTCTGAAACTCTTGTCACCAGGTTAATCTTGCAGCGCGATTGCCTCTAGATAGAGGTGGACATCTCAGTGGTCGCCAACTACAAAGATTGGCTTCTTCTTCTTCTTCTTCTGGTTCCTATCCGTTTCGGATGTTGGAAATCATATTGGCAATCATGACCTTGCTCGCTGCGGCTCGAAACATCTCCAGGAGATTGTCAGATCTCCTGGAGCGTATGTAGAATTCTACATACGCACTTCACCTTCTAGATCATAATCATTCTTTTAATGACGAATTTAAAATTCTCCACATTCAAAATAAGGGCCTTAAGCTATCTTTGTTAGAATCTATGGAAATCAACAAATTAAAAAACACAGATATAATTCTGAATGACCAGCTTGAGACAAACAGTTCTCCCCTCCTCAACCTATTCCATTAGAGACTATAAAGTGTAAACCCATGCCAAAAACAGATCACTTGAGAAAGGCAATCAGCCGAAACAGCTGTAGTGATAAGAATTTAAAATAAATTTTGTGGAAGTTTTGAAAACAAAGTTTTCAGTGTTTTATTGTTACATAAAATGAATTTCCATCAAGTAACGGTCGAATCCATCAATTATTTAAATATCAGTCTTGAGCGACGGTTTTAGAGCTACCACGTCCTGGATGTTGCTCGGCTGGACTCCCAGTGTCTCTAAACCGACGCCACAAACGACTTACGACGCTTTGGGAGACACCCAGCTGGTCAGCAACTTGAGTTTGTCGCATACCAGCTTGAAGGAGGCCCACGGCTCTATTCATCTCGTCCTATTCATCTAAAACACGTATTGCTATCAGTTTTACAATTTTTTTTTTTTTCATAAGAAGTGAGTGTCTGTATCAACAATTATAGTACAAGCAAATTTATATGGTCATAAAATTTCTGTCATTGGTATTGTCAAATTATTAAAATATCCTTAGACTTTTGCGTTGTGTGTTCATTTATCCCAGATAATAACTGAACTCGTTTGCATCACTGCAACCATTACACTTCTTTTTTAATGTTATATATTGCATTTGGTTTTCTATGAACGTCTAATGACAGCTTGAGTACTGAATGTGCTGTTCGCCCACCATCTAACAATTTTCTGAATCAACAAGATAGATAGATACTATTCAGATGGGTTATCTAGGTTTCCCACAAATTTTACGACCTACAATTTTATTACGAAGAAAGTAATCGGAGGAAAGCTAAACTGTGGAGTACACACACTCTGCTGTTAATATATAAGTCATCATTAATGTTTGTGTAAAAATCAATAAATAAGACGGCCTGCTCACTATCCTTTGTCTTGGTAAAGTTATTAAAAATTAAAACTAAAAATATATATTTTATAATATAGAGACAATAATAAGATCATGCCACAAATCCTCGTTATCAGCGCTACTGAGAAATTGATGCGTGCTCTGTGCAACGCAAAAACTGCGCGGTACCAACGCGATCAGCCTCGCTGGCAACGCTTGCCGCCAGGATAACGCGGACTCGCCGATAGTCCAGTTACTGAGGCTTAAATATGGTAATACAGTCTGTCCCAAACCCTTCTTTCAGTGCGTCACTAATTTTGACGTCATATAGGATTTTAAGAATGTCGAGAATTATTGCATGACATTTTAGTTAAATCTGACAGTTGAAGGATCGTAATCGGCTAAATGTGAAAAGGTTATTTTTTGAAAATGTGGAGTAAAAACTTTAAGAATTCATATTTTTAAAATTTACATATTAGAGGTCCCGTCCTGTATAAAAAATTTTTATTTTGCATTATATTGGAACGGCAGTTCCAATATAATGCACAATTATTGTCATAATTCCAATTCTATACACTCCAAGGAAAGTGCTTAATTAGCTAAGATTTATTTATGTATTTATTATTATTTATTACAAACACTATGGCTAAAATGTATAGTATTTAAACTTCTAATATGAATATTTTTTAGAATAATTTAAAACTTACTTCACGAACGGCAGAAACTGGTAATAAAGTTGTCCCAGCCTCTTTTTCTAATTGAAAATAATTTAATAATTTTAATATTAGCCTTTGTTTATTCTCAGTATACCTCGGCATATTTAAAATATTTTTATGACAATAAATACAAAATTAAATTTTCACTGTAAAATGCCTAAAAATACTATCCTGGAATCACAATTATCATTTTATCAGTTGACATTGTCAAAGTACTGTCAATATCGAGACCATCTGCGTCAAATTATATTTATGCGCATCATTGATTGGATATCTATTTAGCGTATTCTAAACTCCGACCAATTATATATCCGTAAGTAGACTTCGCTTTAATATGCAACCGTGAACGAAATATAATTTTCTAAGTTCTATGTATAATAATCACAGACTCACGTTTTTTTCTGTCACTTATAGCTTAATGCGTTAGAGAGAATTCGATAAACTGTGACGCACTGAAAGAAGGGTTTGGGATGAACTATACCTCCGAATTTTTTATAACTGCATCGATTTCTTTGGAAATTTCAAATTAAGCTTATCTTACCCTCCACTTCAAAAGTTATATATGCTCTACGTGCGCTTTTTGTTTTTAAGGGGTGAAAACTACCCCTTATTGAAGAAACTGGGAAAAACACGGATTTAATTATTTTATGCACTTAAATCTTATTTATTCGCATAAGGTAAATATTGTAATGTGTTCTCTAATATGAAAATTAATTATTCACAATTTTCAACCTTTAAAACCCTTTAAAAACCCTTAAAAGCTAATACTTTTTATGAAAATAATATGAAAAAAAGTCGTAGCAGCTTGAGACATTTCAATTATGTATTTAAATACAAATAAAAATTAATACCCTAGCTATACAATAATATTTTATTTATTGGAAATTTTCAACCACTACAACCACCCTTATGACAAAATGAATTAAAAATGAATTAAAAATTATTTTTATCGGTTTGAAACATTTCTTGAGTGCATTTTATTTAAAGAAATATAATTTTTTGCGTATAAAATAACTTTTTATTCTAATTTTAACATTTCAACCCTCACAACCACCCCCTTTGTCAAAAATGAATTAAAAAATATGTTTAACGATTTGAAACAGTTTAAGAGTGCATTGTTTGTATACAAAAAATAAATTTTTTACTTATAAAATGAGCCTACTTTTTCAACCTTTACAAGCACTCCTTTTGACGAAAATAAAATCCTTATATCCTTAACTTAGACATGGACATAAATAGAAAAAATTTAGTCTATAATATATTACAATTTTTTTTATTTTCCAAAAAGCTAAAAATAAATCCAATCCTCCAAATTATAAAATTTTTCCCTTGCTCCAAAATTTATTCTAAAATGTACTATTGGTTTTTTTACAATAACTCGGTTAATTTTGATGCTACAACATGCATAGAAAAACGATTTTACAGGTAATTTAATGGGCTATAAGTATAGGAATGTTAAAACATTCTGAAGTCCTTCATGTTTAAAGGGTGAAGGGTCAAAGGATCGGAGACCAGCGGTTCAAGCGCTATATTTTAAGCTACAAAAAAACTGAAAAAAAAACCTATTTTTTTGTATTGTGTCACCTTTTACGTATATTTTATAGTTTTGAAGTTATCATAAAATTTTTTTTTTTAAATATTTACAAAAAAATAAAAAATGTAATCATACTTTTTTCAAAAACTGGGTATTCTAAAGTGGCTAAACTTTTGGCTCATACAAAAAACACTAAAATAAATTGAATTCTATAAGGAAAACAATTTATTTTAATCCTAGTGAACATGACGTTAGTTTTATTGCGTTTTTTTTACAAAAATTTGAAAAACCCATCGTTTTTTTGATCGTCTCTCACGTACAGTTAGTGCAAAGAACTTTTACCACCACTCATTTTAAAGGTCTTTTCAAGCTCTTTTAAAAATATTATATGAGTTTTTGTCGAAAAATGTACCCGTTTTCCGTTATTTAACGTTAAATACTCATATTGAAAGAGAAAAACAAAAAC
Source organism: Diabrotica undecimpunctata (assembly GCF_040954645.1). NCBI lineage: Eukaryota > Metazoa > Arthropoda > Insecta > Coleoptera > Chrysomelidae > Diabrotica > Diabrotica undecimpunctata. Next base: position 12,064,219 of record NC_092807.1, read on the forward strand.
AAACCTTTGAACAGCCATAACTCAGTTAATATTGAACTGAAAATATTCATTAAAAAGCCAATCTTTTTATTTTTTATGGGCTTTAATTTTAGTTGTTATGCATGTACATGCATAGAAAAACGATTTTACAGGTAATTTAATGGGCTATAAGTATAGGAATTTTAAAACATTCTAAAGTCCTTCATATTTAAAGGGTGAAGGGTCAAAGGGTCGGAGACCAGTGGTTCAAGCGCTATAAAGCAAACTTCAACCAACTATATCTCCGTTATTTTTTAAGCTACAAAAAAACTTAAAAAATGAAAATTTTTGTTGAAAAAAAACCTATTTTTTTGTATTGTGTCATCTTTTACGTATCTTTTATAGTTTTGAAGTTATCATAAAAAATTTTTTTTTTTAAATATTTACAAAAAAAATAAAAAATGTAATCATACTTTTTTCAAAAACTGGGTATTCTAAAGTGGCTAAACTTTTGGATCATACAAAAAACACTAAAATAAAGTGAATTCTATAAGGAAAACAATTTATTTTAATCCTAGTGAACATGACGTTAGTTTTATTGCGTTTTTTTTACAAAAATTTGAAAAACCCATCGTTTTTTTGATCGTATCTCACGTACAGTTGGTGCAAAGGACTTTTATCACCACTAATTTTAAAGGTCTTTTCAAGCTCTTTTAAAAATATTATATGAGTTTTTGTCGAAAAATGTACCTACCCGTTTTCCGTTATTTAACGTTAAATACTCGTATTGAAAGACAAAAACAAAAACAAACCTTCTTTGAACAGCCATAACTCAGTTAATATTGAACTGAAAATATTCATTAAAAAGCCAATCTTTTTGTTTTTTTATGGGCTTTAATTTTAGTCCTTACATTTTTTTTGATAAAACTCTTAGTTTCAGAGCTATTCTTAAAAAACCTTTGAAAAACATGTTTTTTTTTTAACGAAAAATGACACTTTTCAACAGCGAATAACTCAAAAAGTATTGATCTAGCAAAAAAAATGTTTACTACATTTTTTGTTTGAAATTTGTCCTTCTATCAAATAGCGTGGTTATTTCGAGTGAAAAAATTTCCACCCTCGAAAAAGGGTGGCAAACACCCACAGGGTGGAAGCGCACATCGGCACTATATAACTTTTGTTCCTTGAGTAATTATTTACCAACACACAAAATTTCAAATGAATCGATTCAGTTATAAAGAATTCGGAGGTAAAAACCCTCAGTAAGTGATCTACGACGGCAATGTTGTTGGTTAATTTACTCATTGGTAGTGCCATTAGACACTAAAGCAGTTGTTTCGTCACGTGAGACAATAAAAAATAATTTGTTGCTATCTACATATTTCTATTTTATGATCCTATTAAGCTTATTGCATAATCCTGCCTGTTCAAAATATATTAAAAATCGTAAAATGTATGAAGTTATTGTCTATGAAACAACAAATAAGGTTAGCATTCTAGGGTTAAAAAAAGCATAGAAAGTAGAAAACGTCCACTTTCCTACATCTAGACATATATAATTGTCTATATTAATAATTATAGTAAATCGAAGTGATTTATTCTCGTGGGTCATGAGTATAAGCAAATAGTGTAGCTTTAATGGCTTGTTCATCGTTAACACTCTCGTGCGACTAAAAAATCCAACATCCTACTAAATCTAGTACGTAAATATTCAATTTCTCATAGCAACATTAAACTTTGTGCATATAATTTCGCAGGTTCGACCTTCACCTAACCTTTCGTTTATTCATAATTTCAATTGACGTCGAAGAGAAAAGTCTTCGAGGTATATTCTCAACAAAATTGTGTCAGTAACAGGTCCTATTCAAAGCAATTTACTTTCGTAGAAGAAAATTTTTAAACGGATCATTCGCCAGACGATTACCGTACTCAGATAAGTATGATCGATTGGATTGGTATTTATATAGAGGTAAATAAAAAAGGTACTTTCACAGATTTCCAATCTTAAAGTGTATTTATAGTGAACCTGATCAAACGCAACGTAATTTGATTAAATTGATAATCTAGCAAATTTATTTTTACCAAATAAAATATAAAAATCTCGTGTCACGCTGTTTGTCCAAGCTAATATTAATAAATCACTGAACCGATTGCAATTTATTGCAATATTTATATTTAACACAAGCAATAAAAATTTCCATCTTACAATATCAATAAAACATTTCAAGTTTCTATTGCGGTGTTTTAGATTCGATAATGAGACCACTCAAAAAGAATTATCGAATAAATTATCAGCAATTCGTCAATTTTTTAACATCTTTGTAAAAAAATGGAAGGGTGGGTATAGTTAATGGGAATTTGGAATACGTCGTTAAAAAGACTGAAAAACTAACTTGATGAAAACGTATTTCCGGGCTCTGAAGATACAAAGACGGGCGGATACACAGACGTGCTGTACGTGAAATCAAATCTTAGCTGTCTTTTTCTTTTTATTCCGATATACTCTGTACGAGTACTAGAAACCAATTCGCTAAGGATTTTTGCTTAGTTGAGGAGAAATGTCGTGGAATGCAATTTTTAGATTCCCCATGTCTCTAATAACATCTTTATCAACGTCTGTTTTGCTTGCAATTCTTAAAAGGCACAAATTAAAGCAAAAATCTGAGTTTAGTTTCGAAAATTAGTTTACGGATTTTAACATCAGATGTCGCTATTTGCGTCTATACGAAGCCATGTTAGAGTTGCTTCCTAAGACAGAAAAGATTTATTTTCACGTTCAGAGCGACTGTGAGTAGCCGTCTCTGAAGAGCCGGCTATTAGGGCGAAATACGTATAAGAGGATACACAGACGCACTGTACGTGAATTCAAATCTTAAATGTCTTTTCCTTTTTATTCCGATATACTCTGTACGAGTACTAGAAACCAATTCGCTAAGGATTTTTGCTTAGTTGAAGAGATATGTTGTGGAATGCAATTTTTAGATTCCCCATGTATCTAATAACATATTTATCAACGTCTATTTTGCCTTGCAATTCTTAGAAGGCACAGATTAAAGCAAAAATCTGAATTTTGTTTCGAAAATTAGTTTACGGATTTTGAAATTAACCTTTTGCCAAGGGGTTAAGCTGTTTTTAGTAGAATCTATGAAAACCAATAAATTAAAAAATACCGATATAATTCTGAATGGCCAACTTAAGACAAACAGCTTTCCCCATCTCAACTTGTTCAGTTAAATACACTACCGAGCATAAAATTAGGGTCACCCCGTAATTTGAATTTATTTTAGAAATTATTATTCTGTTTTAACTATTTTCGGTTGTAACATAGTTTACTAACGGATTGCTTAAAGAAAACAACGTTTTTTTCGTTTAAAGTTTATTAAAAATAATGGAAATAAAGAATTTTCCTTTGATATACTAAATATTGAAAAGGGACAACTTTAATTTGATGTGCTTTTTGTTGAAAAAAAGAAATTTTAAGAACTTCAGTAGCGAGTATTCCCTCCTCTGGCAGTGATAACAGCTTGCAAACGACGAGGCATGCTTTGGATCAGATTTTGGATCACATTCTGCGGAAGATTATTCCATTCTTGCACCAATATGTCGCGAAGCTCTCTCGAATTTCTGGGGGCCGGCACATGACTCCGTAAACGTCTCTTCATCTCATCCCAAACATGTTCTATGGGAATGATATCTATACTGCGAGCAGGCCAAACAAATCGTGTGATTTGAACCTCGTCAAGATACTCAGTAACTATCCTAGCAGTGTGGGGCCGTGCATTATCATGCATAAATGTTGCGTCGTCTCCAAGAATAACCATAAACGGTAAAACATGGTCTTCCAGAATCTGTGTCAGGTACCTATGCGCTGTCAATGTCCCATTCTCGATAAAGACTAACTCCGTGCAAGCATCAAACGATATGCCTCCCCATGCCATAACTGACCCTCCACCAAATGGAAGACGCTCGGCAACATATGCTTGAGCATATCTCTCTCCTGGACGTCGCCACACTCTTACACGACTCCAATCCTGCATTGTCCAAGCCAAGTGTTCTGGTGCAAAATTCAATCTGGCAATTCGGTGTTCACGGGAAAGCGGCGGTACAGTTACTCTAGTTCGAGAAGATAAACCAGCAGCATGAAGTTGTCTCCTAACTGTCCATTCACTTATGTTTACATTTCTCACTTCTTGCAGATGATTTCGAAGAGAAACTGCCGTGACAGTTCGGTTTCTCAAAGCACTAGAAATGACAAAGCGATCATCTCTAGCTGTTGTAATCCTGCCTAGACCTGAACCAGGTCTTCGAGTAAGCAGACCGGTCTCTTCGTACCGTTTCCATACTCGTTGCACACTCGAGAGACTTACACCAACGTTTCTCGCAGTTTCGCGCTGACCGAGGCCATCTTCTAACGCCGCCACAACAGAATTTATGCTCATTGCAATATACTGACAGTGATAACAATACACAAACAATTTACAATTGACGTTAAAACCATAGAAACAAAAACTGTGCTGATAACGGTTTTTAAGAATTAGGCTAAGGGGCCTTTTTTATCTCAAACGCTTGTCGAAACAACAACGACAACAATTTTTTTTCAAGAAATCCATTAGTAAACTATGTTACAACCGAAAATAGTTAAAACAGAATAATAATTTCTAAAATAAATTCAAATTACGGGGTGACTCTAATTTTATGCTCGGTAGTGTCACAGTATATTGCTTATAAAGAATCAGTAGGTTCACTCTCGCATTTTCACGGTTCCAATTTCGAATCCACTCCTGGAAGATATGCGCAATAGATTTGGCGAAAAATGCCGCTGTTGCAAGATTTAAAATATTCTATCAGTTTCAAAGAATATTTCAAATTTATAATAAAATAATTATTATAGAAGTTCTTCAAAAAGAGGAAAATAAATTTCATAAATGGTAAAATTCTTTACATAGCCACTATACACACTTCTAAAGTTTGAAAAATCATATTGCCTAATTGACTTAATCTATTCTCAAATAATTAATCATAAGTATCTATCCATTGATTGATTACATTTGGCAACATTGATTTTACCCAAACACGTGTTTGTGTTTATGCTGTGAAACTAGAAATTACAGTTATTTCAGTAATTTATATATAAATTTCATTTATTTGTTGTTATTTAGTTGGTTTTATAAGTTTATTTTGTTTTTAATACATATTACTGATATTTCTCCAGTTTTCTAAGTGGTTTTATTATTTGCAATACAAATTGTCTTGATGAATTTGATAAAATTTTGGCCAATATAACACCAGAAGTAATTGAAAGATGTCAAATACTCATACCTGAGCCAAATATTTTCAAATCTTTGAAAATAGAATCTAGAGACTACACCAATTTAAACATAAGCGAAAAGAATGGTTTTGTATATGTAGGAGGCTATTTCATGAAAAAAATTTTAGAGAAACACAAATGTCCTTCATGTTTACAATATGGTAAAGAACAAACTGATTTGAGTGAATCAACAATATATAGTTTTTTTAAGGCATACCCAAATGCAGAAAATGATACATTTGGTAATTTACAAATGCCCAATATGAATTTTATAACATACATCCATGCCCTAGAGAATGTGTTTTGTGAATATTTTCCAGAAATGGCTACAAGTCAAGACATTGGAAAAAATTTAAAAAATATGCTTTCCAATATAGAATTTCCAAAACCTTGTCAGGAATTTCCGGTAGATTATCTAATAGCACTGTTTGTGAGAGTAAGAATTTATTATACTATTAAATTTTTAAACCAAGACATCAGATCTTCAACTAAGACCAATAAAAGTAATTTAAAACTGAAAATTTTAACTCATTCTTGAACACCAAAACATTAAGCAGGTACAAGAGAACTGAAATTGAACATAAAAATGAACGCTGAAGAAATGAATCTAATCAAAGAAAAAATGAAATTATTTCAGAATGAGTGGACAATAGAAAAGGAAGAAATATTCAACCATAAGAAAGAGAGGAGAGAGACAAAAAGTGCGCAACAGTGCTAGTTAGAAAAAAGAAAGAACAAACACATTCTGAAATGAACCTCCAAATTAAAACGAGTCACAAAACACAAAGTTGGGGCAATGATTAGTTTAGGGCACCCATCATAACCAAACTTGTATTTGGCATTTAATGTAAGCTTAAATGGTGTCACAGTTTTCATATCTTCATTTTTTTTAATACTCTCACATAAAATTATAGAAATGCATTGAAATTATATAAAAATTCATAGATTTTAATTAAATTAAAGATAATAATTAAAAGCATATACAATAAAAACTTCTTCGGAAATTTACAATTTATGATTCACAAGTTCACATTTTACTTACTATGGCAAGTTTATACTTTTATTCAAAATTTGTAGCTTCTCATAAAACAAATTATTATTTCGTAAAAGTAACTTTAAACATTCATATACATATTTTACAAAAAAAAAATTGTAACACCGTGCGCGATGCCTTGAGGAAAATATACAGTAGACTCCCTCTATAACGAGAACTGAAATGACAGACTAATTACCTCGTTATAAGTCGATCTCGTTATATCAGACAACAATAATACTGCGCATACATATGAATATGTAATTTTCTAAACCATTAACTTCCTACAGTGAAGCCATTCGGAGCAATATAAGATGCTAATAAATATTGTTTGAATGGCGTTTTTGAAAAAAAGTTATTTAGTTTTATTGTCAATGAAATATATTAAAACATAAAAGAGTTGTTTACTTTTATTATCAATGATATACGTTAAAACAAAAAATATGTACTTATATTTTTTCCAACTACATAATGTATTTTCAAGGATAACATAAACTATTGCTTCTGCAATTTTAAGAACTCTGTCATTTTTAACTGCTTTAAATGGTCCAGTATCATTCTATCATATTTTTTAAAGATGTGAAACAGTTGTATTTATTCATTGTAAAGAAGTTTATTTCGGGCTGGAGTTAAGTTTATTGAGGGGCTGTTTGAAAAGGTATTTATTTATAGCCACGACCCGACCAAAAACGTAAAAAACACGTTTTTGGATCTTATTTTCTGTCGTTATAACCAAATTTGCCTCGCTATAGACGGTTATAGTTCAATAGAATTTCACGGGACATGCCTGCGTAGCGCAAGTGGTAGGATGCTTGACTCGCAAGCCGGTGGTCCGGGGTTCGAATCCCACCGCCGGCAAGAACATCTAGACATTTTAAAAATGTCTATAGGCCCCAGGTCGACTCAGCCTCAATAAAAATGAGTACCTTGGGTAAAACCAGGGGTAATAATAGACGGTTGAAGCGTAGCACTGGCCATGTTAACTTCCTTGTATACCGTAGGCCCTAGATATAGCAGACTACCCTGCTATACTCCCAAAGCCGCGACAGCGGTATAAAAACGGGAGACTATTATTATATATATTCGTTATATCCTCCCCTTTCATTTGCCATGTCGCATGTTAGGATTCAATCAGTTGTTTATTTTGTACCTAACCTGAGGCCTTCTTTAAGTCAAAAAATCAAAATTTGTCATATGGTAAATCTATTTTTATTCATAGTACCCTATCATATCTCGTATGTCGTTATACGTTCATTAATATTGAAGATACTGCGTAGTGCCCTTTTAATAGTCGCCTTGTTTATTTTTTCTATCTGAATATATTCGTTATATCCTCCCCTTTCATTTGCCATGTCGCATGTTAAGGATTCAATCAGTTGTTTATTTTGTACTGAACCTGAGGCCTTCTTTAAGTCAAAAAATCAAAATTTGTCTTATGGTAAATCTATTTTTATTTATAGTACCCTATCATATCTCGTATGTCGCTATACGTTCATTAATATTGAAGATACTGTGTAGTGCCCTTTCATTTAACGTATCACACGCTCCAATGTCGAAAGTGTATTTTTTCTGCCTCAACAGCGTTTTTACAGCTTTTAATTAATTACATTTAATTTTGGTAGATGTTGGTAGTTCAGATTTCTTTTCTAGGTGGCGTAGTTACCTTACTGAATAAACAGTGTGACTTTTCATCCTAGCCTTTTATATAGATAGATTCTTTCAATTTTAAATGTACGTAAAAATATGAGTTTGACTAACTACGTTATGAACGTAGTGATCCTACAGAGGGATCTTTAGGCTATATGACTTTTTTCATTTCATTATTTTGTTATTAATAAGTTGTGATTGTGAAAATATATATATTCTATTCTAACTTGTATTCATAGTTCGCTACTTGTGTTTTTATAATCCTATTTTTATTATAACTGGTATTGTAAAATTCAAATTTTCAAAATATAATTTATAATTCGAATGTATTATTATTTTTTCATCTATAGAAATTAGTTTCCTCATTAGCTCTTCGTTTTATGAGATTTCTCACCAGTAACAGTGAATACAGTGTGATTTTCTAATGAATACAAAAAATTAATATTCGATTAATCAAAACTGATGGATTCAACATAATACATTTTGAAGGACAAACAGTAATAATTTTTTTTGGGAAACTATTGATAATTGTCGAAAACGCTAAATTTAGGAAAGTATTCATTATTCCGAAAATCTAATTAAATTTTATTTCGCCACAAGCCACTTTTTTCCTATTTATTTTCGAGCAGTGTATTAAAAATTATATTGAGCAGTGTATCAAAAACTGGAATTTATCTGCGCGTGGAAGTAATGCGCGTGAAAAAAATGGAACATGAAGAACAAAGGACTGGCGGCAGAGTGAACCTACTGATTCTTTATAAGCAATATACTGTGGTAGTGTACTATAAAGTGTAGACGGTTAACAAAAATAGCTCACTTGAGAAAGGAACTCTGCCGATACAGCTGTAGTGATAATAAATTATAATAAATGTTGTGGAAGTGTTGAAAACACAAGTTTTCAGTGTTTTATTATTAGAAAAGATGATCTTCCATCAAGTAACGGTCGAATCCATCACTTAGTTTCTTTTCAATTCAACATTTAATTATTTTACGGTAGTTTATTTAATATTTAGTTCTTCAATGTATTATTTTCTGATCCCAGGTTAACTGTTATATTATATTATGACATTTCTCCTCGTTTATCCGAGCCCTCTTGCCTTGCAATTCACATGGTAAATAACAAAAAAACTGCGTAATCGCTTACAATCAATTAATGTATAATGTATCGAGTTAATTGTATTCGAACAACCTCTGAATATTACATAAGATTACCGATACGAAGATAACTGGTACTGCAGCAGACTCGACAACCAGGTCCCAATTCCAATACAGACAAACAAAATCGCCAACTTCATATAACGTCTCGTATCTCGTGAAAGTGTTACGTAATCCGTTTAGCACGAGAAACCTACTTACTTAAAAAATAAATATTTCTTTATCGAGTTTATTATAGCACATTTTCGATTGCCGCGACCAGTAGCAGCAGACACGCACTTTCAAGCACGGGAAAACGTTAATAATATCTTTTGGAGGAAATGATTAAATGAATCTAACTAGTAATTATAGTGCGTTTGTTTAGTATTTGAAATTATTTATGCTTTGATATAGAAACTTTGATATTATTATTTAAAACAGCAGAAAATATCGGTCAAACTACAAATTTCATGTTTGAGAATAAATTGGAATAAAAATTAAAAAAGAAAAACTTATGAAGTTTTTTTACTTCTTACTTTCGGTTCCAGGAAAAGATTTTTACTTATAAACTAGTAAATACCGTAAATTATTCGGCAAATTATTGCTCTAACAGAATACATCGAAAACGAATTTAAAAAAAAAAAATAACAGGCCTAGCCATCGTTCTACCACTCCAAGGTGTATTGGTCACAAGGTATAATTGTGTCATTATCTTCTAACGTGATGTTCGTTGTCTCGGTTCCTATTGGCAAATATTTAGTTTTTGTTGTTTTAATTTCCAACACCCACTTTCTATATTCCTGTTTATTGCCAAGTATTTCAGATCATCTTTCTCCTTCGTTATGATGACGTTATGATGCCTCTATTTTTCATTTTTATGTATGGTGGGGGCTGGAGTCTTCAAAAGATATCTCAGTTCCCGAGGTACTTTAAAATGCCCTCTCGTCGCCGAGTCTACGCCGAACGCCTTTCTGCTAAACCAGACCCTCCTCTGTCATATAGCGATCCGGAAGCGGAGTGGCCGCTGTAAGGCCAGCATCACTTCTAAAGCACTATCTTCATTCATCCACAGACTGTCAACAAGGAGGCTCTCGTTCCAGGTAGCGCGTGGAGATCCTCATCGCTCCTAGTACAGCATTACTCCCAGACGGGTATTTCCTCCTTCCTTACAGTCTGACTCACACAGTCTAACTCATAGAGTCTGACTCACTTTTCTACCTTCAACTTCCTATATTTTTCCTGCGTTAGGAAATAATCCAGTCGCCTGTGGCCACAGTCCACCCAATCTCTTATGTTCGAAATCAGCATCTTTTTCCACTGTGCCACATCCTCCGTGTTGTCCCATTCTTCTTGCTATCTGTCAATTGACTTTTCCCTTTCCTGTCTTCTCTCGGTCATAGTAAGGTTTGGGTCTCTTCTCTCATAGAGCTCTTTTCTTTCCATCGCCAAAACATGCAACGGAATACATCCAGTGATGGTCCACAAGGCTGCTGCAAATACAGTCCTGTAGGTGCATGCTATTCGCAACAGACTTGTTCTGTCCACTGGGGACCCCTGCCGTCAGGTCCATAATCATGCCCTTCTCCACTATAATCCTTCTCTCGGACAGATACTCCGCCACCATATTTATCAGGTAACGAGGACATTTTCTCTCCTCCGTTGCCTTCATTACCTCTTGCCACTGCAGCGTATTCAATGCATTCCTAACATCGAACAACAGCAGGGCCGCCCATCAATGTTTATCCCCTCTGTTATGCAGTGCTTCGAGTACACTCACGATTGCATCGATTGTGCTTTTCCCTTTAAAAAAACCCAATTGCATCCGAGATACACCACCTGACCTCTCAATCATGTCGTCTATGCGTACTTGCAGGTGTCTTTCATACAGCTCACCAATGCATATGGAAGGAGACAGATGGGGCTATACTTTTCCCCAGCCTTGGGGAGCAGTACTAACCTCGATGTCCTCCAAGTCTCAGGAAAGGTCTGTACTTCCAGCAGTGCATTCATGTGTTCCAGAAGCCAAGTTCCATGTGGTGTCTGATCCAGTCCGGGAGACCTGTGCGTCTTGTGTAAACCTAATGCCTCGACAAGTTCATCCATGGTAAAGGGTACGGCCCGCTCAGCTCCCTCGTCCCTCCATACTCCATGCCATCTGCCGTCCGGAAAGAGCTCTCGTGTTACCTTAAGCTTCTTGTTCATAGGGATTTCGTAAGGAGGAGACACATGGAAATTCTTTATGGCGATCCTGTATTCCTGACCCCAGATATCCAGATGATCCAGATTTTCATACAGTTCTTTTCAGTACCTCCTTTTTGCTGTACGGATTTTTCTGTAAAGTTCCCTCTTCCTTGTGCGATACTCTTTGTCGATGACCTCAGGGTTGATCCCTGCTCTGCCCCTTGCTCTCGTTAACCTTCTTCTCATTGCTATACAGTCATTTCTCAGTACCCTGATGTCCGCATTCCACAAGTATGGCATCCTGTTGACACATAGGCAACCTATCTTGCTTCCTTTCATTGCTTCTTTAATGACTTCATTAAAGATGTTTTCCGCTATGATGACCTGGTCATTAGAAAAATGCAAGGTATATAAACACATCTCTCCAAGGTCTACACTCATACCTCTTCATTAGCGTTTCCATTGTTTCAATGCCTCCGCAACATATATCTTGAATAAGGTTGGCGAAATGCAATCTCCTTGTCGTAGACCTTTCTTGACAAGGAATCCCTGTAATAACTCGCCATGCAAGGTTAGGCCTTTTCTCGTCTAAATCGACTGGACTACATTTGTATTTGTTTTACTTTATTATGCCGTAATTTATAACTGATTTTAAATTAAAGTTTCTAGTAACTTTTGTCCAGCTAAATTTATGTATGTCTTTATGTTTAAAACAACATTTTTGTTTTAAGTTGGTGGTTTTTTTGACATATTTTAATTAACATGTCACCATTATCATTCTTGGTAATTTCTCCTTAGGGACCTATCACTTCCTTATTTATTTCCCGCCCTACTCTGCTATTTAATTTTCCCATAATTACCAATTCCCTTGTATTTATATTTACATTTATATTAACTTTCCCGAAAAATTCATCTTTCTTGTATGGTTCACCATCACTGATATCGAAGTATCGTACATTTCTTTTATTTATTTTTATGTTTACTAATATTATATTCTCATCTATTGCCTCAAAGGCAATAGATAAGAATATAAAAGATAGTTTAAATTAAAGTAATTTTATGTTGATGTTTATTGTGAACTAAGACTGATACTCCTCTTTTAGTTCTTTCGCATTTTGAAATGCCACTAAATATATTTACATAATTATTTATTTTCTCTGTATTTCTTTTTCGATTCAGTCAGACTGTATCCATATCTAATTTGGTAATTTTTGAATGGTTTCCTTCATTTTTCCGCTGATACTCTGTACATTCCAGTTGGCAACTTTCATGATCCTCTTTTGTAGCCGTGGATTTGTATTTGGTCCGTCCAAGATTCCGAGGCAATCTGTAGTCAAAATTATAAATTAGACACCTAAAATAATCGAACGAACACATTGTCATTTAATATTCTCTTAATAAGCTAATTTAAAAACTTTTTACATAACCAAATTAACATTAATCTTGATATGTAAATCAAAATGGCACAAATAACGCCTTAACTTTAACAATACTCTTTGCAGAACAGATAACCTACTGTTCCACAAATTTTTCGTTATTTTCTATTTATTTATAAACACATTTTTATTTGTTGCGCAATTATTGCTGGTTTCTCGGTTATATGAATGTATGCGTTGATGTAAGTACTTGTAGGTAGGTATATGTAATAATTACATCAATTGAAGTGGACAAATTACGTAGCCCGCCAAATTGTTTGTCGGTGTAATGGTCAAAAGATGCTAAATATGTTAAATATGCGTGTCCCACTTGTTATCGACTTGTTTTATCATAAGTAGATGTGATGATAATGAGATGTATGGTAAAAAGTATTATTTTATATTTTTTATAATAGATATTGCAAAAATTACAATGTTTTGAGGGAAATGTTACATATAAAATAGTTTAGTTTCGTCTTTATGTAGCAAATCAGAATTATATGGCATTGTGGATCAGCGTTACAAAACAGCGTGGTCTTCAGCTAGTCACAGAATTGTTCCTGTACTTATAATAGAAGTCCAATCTTAAATGATTATCTGACAAATGTCTATCATAAACTTGGTTTTCTACCTAATTCGGCTTATTCTCAATGCATAAATAAGATATTTTCGTTCTTTGAGTTTCCATTTTTAACACTACCAAAATAAGTTTACAGACATCTGATATTTACGGTAATTTACTGTTTTAGAAAATGTTCTCTGGAGTACTGTTCAAAAAAGTAGAAGGAGAACACAGACGAAATCAAAATAAAAATTTCTACAGAGAAGTAAGACAACATAAGAGAGGCTCGTACATAAGCACATCCAACTTCGTAAGAGATAAAAATGGAGAAATGCTGGCTGCCGAAAACAAAATAATAGAAAGATGGGCTGAATATTTTGAAGATCTCCTGAATATCCAAAATTTCACTGATGAAAACAATGACAATGGTGGAAACAACGGAGAACATGAGTATCAAATGGTCGAATTAGAAATACCCCCACCAAGCATGGAAGAAATTACGCATGCCATAAAAACGCTTAAAAACAATAAATCCCCTGGTCTGGACAATATTGATGCCGAGCTAATTAAAACAGGCGGTCATGGACTCATAAGTAACATCCAACAATTAATAGAAATGGCCTGGCAACAAGAAATATTCCCGAAAGACTGGTGTGGTAGTATTATTGTACCAATACACAAGAAAGGAAAAAAGTAATGAATGCATGAATTACAGAGGAATCTCACTAATCAACACTACATATAAAATATTGGCTTCGATATTATTAAAAAGATTAGTACCATACGCCGAAGAATAGTTGGTGACTACCAGTGTGGTTTCAGGCCTGGCAGATCGACTATTGATCAAATATTTACAATAAGACAAATGGTTGAAAAGTATCGGGAATATAATCACGACGTGCATCAGATTTTTATAGACTTCAAACAGGCTTATGATTCAATTAATCGTGCAACATTATGGAAGGCAATGATCGAGCTCGGCGTACCCAAAAAACTAGCTGCGGTAACACAAATGTGTGTAAGTAACTCTTTTGCACAAGTTAGAATAGGGGGAAAAATATCAAATGCTTTCTGCGTAAATTCTGGACTCAGACAAGGAGATCCGTTGTCCCCATTGTTGTTTAACCTGGCCTTAGAATTAAGTAATTACAAATTAGAAAACTTGATACTTGGCACTTGGTAACGCATCATGCAAAGATCTGTCTGCCCCTTCATTACCTTGAATGCCGATATGAGATGTTATGGGCAATTTCAGCTCAAATTTCAATAACTTCTTGATTATCTGATTAAAATACAAGCGCTATGTTGCGAGAAAATACCTTATGGAATCTTTTCTTTAAAAGATAGTTTAAATTTAAATGCGTTGAATGCGTTTAAATGTTGAAGATTTTTGTGCCGTTTGTTGTTCAAGAATCGCGTTCAGCATGATGTAGACCTATTAATATTTTCTTTAAAATGTTAGTAGGTCTACCTATTAACATTTATTTGGAATGTCTATCAGCTTGGATTTAAGAAGTTCGATGTTTAATCTTCATCAAAAAATCGTCAATGTTAATAAAAATCATCAGTCGGATGTTATTTATAAAATAAATTGCAAAGTGCAATTCAACATATATTGGGCAAGCATACCAATATCTACATAGAAGAGTTGTTGCACACAAACATAGTGGACAAACCAACAAATTAAACACTACAACCTTAGTCACGCATTCTCTAGAAAATAGCCATTCTTTTGATTTTGAAAATGTACAGATTATGGAAAAAACAATACTACAACAAAAGATGCATATTGGAGATGATTCACATAAAACAGATTAAAATTCTAATAATAATAAGAGTGATATTAAAAATCTTTCCAATATGTATCATAATTTAATATACTAAGTTGTTTTTAAATGCACCATTGGCTGATATTTAAGATACGACACTGTAGCACTCAGATAGAGTCAGATATCATTTTTGCATTCCATGTAAAACCACCAAATAGTGCAGACATAAAATACAATTGGGTATTATGTAGTATTAAATAATTAAAGTACTTGTTGAAAATGGCAAATATCCGAAACGTTTAAGCAATAATTAAGTGTTTTATTTATAACAGACCAAGCGTAGTTAAAATAAAGAGTTGAAAGAGAAGCATAGTCAAGAAGAGAAAGAGGAGAAGGAAAGGCGTAGAAATGTAGAGGTAGAAATCATAAATAGTTTATCTCAATTGCACGAAAATTTTCAGTTAGAGGTTAGTCAAATTCCTAGTGAACAAGACAAATTATTAGAAGAATATCAAAACGATTTAAAACAACAACAAAACGATTTAAAATTGTAATTTTAAATAATCACAAATTAATTTAGAAAGACAAATAGTTAAGTTAGAAATAAAAATTGCTACCCAAGCTTCTTTATCTAATATCTGAACAAATATCTATTATAGTTGAACCCAGTACAATTTGAACTAGCAAAATTTTAAAACCACCCACATTCGATGGAAAAGAGTTACAAACTTTGAAGTAATGCGAAGGATAGGAAAAGACCCAGAAATTTTGTCAACGATCAAACGAAGAAAACTCGAATATTTGGGTCACCTGATGAGAAGACATAAATACGCAAGGAAAAGACAGTTAAGATTTTATTTCACGTATCACGTATCACGTTAGGGAGCTTGCGCATCCGTTTATACGTATTTCAGCCCAATAGGCATCATCAGAACGGCTTTCGCAAGCGCTCTGAACGTGAAATAATTCCTCTCTGTCTTAGGAAGCAACTATAACATGGCTTCGTATAGACGCAATGTAGCGACATCTGATAATAAAATCGTAGACTAATTTTCGAAACCAAATTCAAGAATTCCGCTTTAATCTGTGCCTTCTAAGAATTGCAAGGCAAAAACAGACGTTGATAAAGGTGTTAAGAGAGACATGGGGAATCTAAAACTTGCATTCCACAACATATCTTTTCAACTAAGCAAAATTCTTAGCGAATTGGTTTCTAGTACTCGTACAGAGTATATCGAAATAACAAGGAAAATACAGTTAAGATTTTATTTCACGTATAGGGAGCTTGCGCATCCGTTTATACGTATTTCAGCCCAATAGGCATCATCAGAACGGCTTTCGCAAGCGCTCTGAACGTGAAATAATTCCTCTCTGTCTTAGAGAGCATTACTTTAAAATATAACTCAAGGAAAAATAGAAGGAAAACGGAATCCAGGCCGTAGAAGAATATCATGGTTGCGTAATTTGAGAGAGTGGTTTTGCTGTACCACTAATGAACTCTTTAGGTCAGCTGTAAACAAGGTCAGGATAGCCTTGATGATTTACAATCTCTGATAGGATTGGCACCAGAAGAAGAAGACACTCAATGTCCAAACAGCATGGAAACTTATCGTTTTCAATTCGAAGCTGCAGCTAGGGTAATTGGTTGGACTAAGAAAGAAATGTCAGCTTCCTTGGTACTGTCGTTTCGAGGACTGGCAGCGACCATCTTGCAATTCTTCCCCAGGATACATCCCGTTACAACTCTGTCATTCAAGCTTTAGAGACAAAATATGGCCAGCGTCATCTAAATAAGATTTTGCAAAATTAGGTGAAATTTCAATATAAAAAGCATAACGAAAGCCTGTAAGAATATGAAGCCGATATTAAAAGATTTTTGCATTTGGCGTACGCTCAGGCACTAAAGATTTTCTGAAACAAATTGGTATATAGACATTTATAGATGAGCTTCAGGATGTTGAAATGCAACAAGCTCTCTGATTACAACACCAGAAAAGCTGGATGAAGCACTAATTTCAGCACAGGTGTATGAAGCGGCGAAAAGCATTTCCAAATCTAGCCCAAACTTAAAAGAAATACAATTTCGATTTCGAAATACAATGTTAAGCACACTGGAAAATTTTTACAATAATCTCAAAATTAAAACATAAGTTGTTTTAATTGCGGAAGAATATGGCATATGCAAAATAATTGCAGAAGCCGATCCCACGCAAGGACCGAAGAACCAAATAATCAGGTGAGTAGGTCACCCAGATCGACATTTAGAAGCCTGTCACCTAGACCTATTAGAAATAGTAGTAAATATAGATCTCTAAGAAATAAATTTCTTACAGTTGACTACAGAAGCGAAACTCTGAAATATGAAGTTGCACATTTGAAGGAGCAACTAGCGATTAGTAAAAATGAAATAGAAAAGTTGAGAGCGCATGTGTCAATTTTGCAGAATGAACAATTAAAAGACTTCCAGGATGCTTTGAATGAATTACAGGTTCAAAGTCAGTGTCACTTTTATAGAAAGTGAAAATGTAACCGAATATGTAAGTCTCTGGAGGACTGCAGTTAAACAGAAAAGAGCTCACGACCAGACTGACCTCAAAAAAAAAAGGGTCAAAAGAATGATAATGACTAAAAGTCATACAAAAATGGCTTAAAAATGAAGTAAGACCTATTTGACAGAAAATAACCCAATACAGTGGAACTGTAAAGGTGTACTGGGCTTAATAGGAATCTTTGTATCTTTCCAATTGTCTATTACATCGGAAGTGGGAATGTCCCGATGGAGTACGTACAGTTCAACAAATGGTACTACCAAAATCACACATTAAAAGTGTGATGCAAGAACTTTACAACAGGCTGTCTGGAGGACATTTTGGAGCCAAAAGAACACTGGATCAATTGTCACCGAAATGTAGAAGATTGTTGTAAGAAATGCAATTTATGTAACGATAGAAAAGGCTACAAAACAAGAAGCTATGGTAAAATGGAATATTATCATTCCGGAGAGCCTTTTGAACGACTTGCGGTGGATATTCTCGGTCCACTTCCGATGACTTGATTACCTAATGCTCGCAATGGAATATTTATCAGAATGGCCTGAAATTGTACCCCTTCCTAATGAAGAAGCGACTAAAGTAGCAGAAGTAATCATAAACACATCGTATCAAGACATGGAGTTCCTTTAGAGTTACATTCTGATTAAGTACGAAATTTTGAATCAGAATTATGGCAAGAATTAATGAAAATCTTGGATATTAAGAAAACTTGCAATACACCTCTGCATCCTCAATCAGACGGAATGGTCGAAAGACATAATAGAACTGGTTGTGATTACACTGGGTGTGGTACATTTTAATATCTGTCGTTGATAATTAAAAAGATTGGAATACTGCAATTCCTCTATTCCTGTTAGCCTATAGAAGTTCCGAACATCAATCAACTGGTTATTCTACATCAATAAGTCTACAAATTTGTTCCTCAAAGTTTAAAGCTTCAAAGTGATAAAGCCAAGACCAGGCTTAATGCGCATGCTAGTGGTACAACTTTAAAAAGAGGTGATCCAGTATGGTTTTGCAACCCACACGTAAGAAAGGACTTTGTCCGAAACTTCAACTCAAGTGGGAAGGCCCGTAAATCCTCCTACAGAAAATAAACAATATAATCTAGCGCCTCCAGTTTTCAGCTAGAAGTAAATTCAAGGTAGTTCATATCGAGAAACTAGGTTTATACCATGAAAATGATCAACCCTATTGGCTTCAATCGATTCTTGATAGTCCAGCTATTCGAGGCAAATAACTATAAAGGCGGGAGCAGTGTTACGACAGTTCCGTGAAATTAATTTCATATAGCAAAAGTCACTTGACAAAAAAGAAGAAGTAATAAAGAAGTCTAGAATTTCCGAGATGTCATCGAAAATTCCTGAAGTATCTGGGGAAGTGTGGAACGTCAGAAAATATATGTAAACAGATGTTGTTGGCAGTTTTTAACAGTAGTATCACAACTGGAGTAACTTTTGAAGTTTATAGTTGTCATTGAGTTATTGTAAACAGCTATTGTAATATTGGTTATTACATTATTGCATTTATTGATGTTTTTTTATGATTATGTTTACTTACAATCTATATCATTACAGAGTATGCATTAAATGTGTTACAGGTTTTGAGCGTGAAGGAGAGATATCCAATGATGTCTCACCTTTTTCTATTTTGGTTTAGGTTTTAAGTAGGTCTTGGGGCCAGGTTCTATCTAGTCTTCTTGTGGCTGCACCATTGTTGAATAATTCTCTTACTAGCTCATTTTCATGATGAATAGTACGTTAATTTTGCGACTCCGTGGGTTGATAGATTTCTTCTCTGATGAAAGAAATCTTTAAGTCGTAGTGAAGTGTTTGATTACTTACGTACCATGGTGCATCCCCTATCGATCTTAGCACTTTAGACTGGAATCTTTGGATGACATTCAGCGACGTTGGCTTTGCACAGCCCCATGTATGTAGTCCGTAGAATCAGATAGGTTTGAGTATGGCTTTGTATAGAAGAATTATGTTTTGGATGTTTTGATTGACGTCCAAAAAGCCGATACATTTGCCGGAATTTTAAGTCCATCTGTCTTCTTTTGGTCTGGATATGTTTCTTCCAAGTAAGACGTTGGTATCTAGCGTCTGTTACTGTTAGTATTCTTACATTTTCCATTCTTACAGGTGGACATTTATTGTGACGGTTGGTAAATGTTATTTGAGTTGATTTTGTTTTATTTATTTTTGTTCTCCATTTCGTATACCAATCACTGAGTACGTTCAGATCATGTTGCAGGTTTTGTGAGGCTTGTATGGGATCTTCATTTACAGCTAGTATTGCTACGTCGTCAGCAAAGGAAGCGATTGTAGTATTATTAGTCTCTGACTATTAGAACTACTATTAGAACACTACCCTGCAGGACTCCGGAGTTGATGGGACAGAGGTTGGATTGTTAGTCTTTAAATTTTACTGAGAAATATCTATTTGATGTGTAGGATTTAAGTAGAAGGAAATAGTTACTGGATAGTGCTATTTTTACTTTGTAAAGCAGACCTCTGTGCCAGACTTTGTCAAACGTTTGTGAGAGATTGTGTTGATGTTAAATAAAATTGATGTTCAAGAAGTGTAACAATATGTTTATAGAGCGGTCCCGGTCAGTAGAAGAACATCATAGCGTCGTAACCTATGTGAGTGGTTTAATCGGTCTTCGACGTCCCTTTTCAGAGCTGCGGCGGTGAACAAAATTATGATATTCAATAATGATAGCCAACGTTCAGTAACTGACGTAATACGGAGAAAAGAAGAGTTAAATTAATTTGTATCTCAAGAACGATTTCCGAAGTGGATCAAAACATCAAAATAAACGCATTTTAAACTAATTGTGGAGAATTCCCATTAAAGATAGTAAATAATATTAAAATACAACAAGAAAAAAGTTACGCAACGAAAACAGAAAAATGTTTGTAATTATATGTACTAATTTCTGATTTTAATATCTGTTTCAATAATTTTACTATTGAGAAAGACATTCTGTTACATAGTTGTTGTAAGCCAATACTAATTACCAAACTCTAATAAACTGCTTAATTTTAATGTAGCACATCTCGTAAACACAAAATTATATCCAAGACTTCAGTTCTGTAACCTAGAGTTAGCATTTCAAATAGCTGTAATTTACTAACTTTATAAATGCATAAAAAAGCGTTTTAATCTTCAAAGTTGCATATATTTTAAACTTTCACTAAGTATAATAAGTGATTCATCGGAAGCCAAAGCGTTATTTAGCATAAATTTGCAGGATTATAATTATTTTTGTGTGCCTAATTTGATAGTATTTTACACGTTATCTATGTTATTAAAAATAAAGATCTTTATTTGCTTCTCTCTTTTTGTATATATAAAGTTCTGAATAAGAAAGGCTATTTTAATCACACAACAAAATATCAAATCCATATATCTGATACGTCGATACAATTCTAATTCTATTAAAAAGTTTTGAAGTTACACATGAAATAATGAGATAAACGATAGATTTTTGAATGATGTAGCTAAAATTTTTTATATGGATATTTCGGTAAAATTATACTTTGAAAATTATTGATAGCACATTATGACACTTATTATCATAAATTCGTGTACAAACTCATCCAAGAAGTTTTAAAACTGATTTCTTGTGACATATTTAAGTTAAATACTGTATTTACTCATATATGGGATTACGCACCTATGGGAACCACAGCTGATTGTAATGAAATTTACGTTTTACATTAATTTGTTTTTACCGCTTAGATTTCCAATCCGGAATTCGTTTTCAAAAATATTATAAATTTTGAATTAAGATATTATGTTAACCTATAAATGGTTATTCTTGGCGCCTTGTCACCATAGACATATAATACAAAATAGACTGATCAGTACAATACCAGCCCGTTTCCTCAGTGCGACAGAGAAAACTGACGCAAAGCAGTCCCTCTTTATAATTTTCTAGGTTTATCGACCACATGACCTAAATGACCAATTAGAAGGTCACTTGGTCAATAAACCTGGCCTATTCAACAGAGATACAGGGTCTGCTTTGTGTCAGTTTTCTCTGTCGCACTGGGAGATTATATGACTATGCTTGTGGCAGCCAATGTGACAGTTTACTTACTTAACCTTGATCTTGTAGGCAAATAGCCATGTTTAAACTATAGACATATAATACATATATATTAATGGCTGCAATACATTACCTTTCCCCCAATGCGACAGAGAAAACTGACGCAAAGCATATTTTTTTTTGATGAACCGGGTTTATTGACCACATGACCTTCCCATTGGTCATTTAGATCACGTGGTCAAAAAATCAGGCCCATTAGAAAAAGATGCAAGGACTGCTTTGCCGCAAAATTCGAAAATTGCGTACGAAAGCTGCACTCTTTATGTTTAAAAAGCCATTTTAATTTTTTTCCATAGCACATAGCTATAGAATTTTTGCTGTCGGATTGATACAAATTGTATTTAAAATATTGATTTTACAGTACAGACACAAACATCAATGTTTGTGAAAAAAATAGGGAAAATGGCCAAAAAATGATCGATTTTAAAAATCGTATAATAATGGCCAGAACTTAGACTATCGAAAGAATGAAACTTAAAAATAAATCAGTTACGGATATGATAACAGGCAGAAATGCTTAAGGCTAGAAAAGAAATCGGAATAAAATTGCTTCATCTCCTCTTCGATCAAATATGGCGTGCCGGATAATGATTACTAATTAAGCACAATCTACATTTACACAATCTACATTTTACACAAAACAACATATTTGTTTATACGCCCGCAAAAAAAGTTCAAATGAGAGTGTTTTTTTGAGAGGAGACCAATTTCTTGCGTACAGTCAATTGTGTGAAAATATCACGCTCAAGAAGTGTCACCAGAAAAAGTTGGGAAAAGAGAATACCGGGATACACAAATTTGTACAACAATCGAAGTAGATTCAAAACTTTCAAGTAGAAGCAATGCTAGAGAGTTAGATATTAGCAATGTTACTGTAACGAAACTATGGAAAAAGTCGGGTTACCAAAATTTTAAATGTTCAAAAATGCAGAAGCTTTATCCAGACGATTACTTTCATCAAAATAAAGATGTATACCCTAATTAGGATATCTTCATCAGCTCCCTAATGATGGTTTGCTAGAGATTTTAATAGATTTAATCTATTTAAGTAGTTAGTTTTGACTTTTATAATCTGTGGTTTCCATGTTAGTCAAAAATTAAACCTAGTATCTTTTGTTCATTAGCTACTGTTAGCGGAGTACCATTTAATGTAATTTAAAGTAGTAATATGCTACGTGTTTTTCGACTGAATTTGAGTACTTTTGATTTTTCAGCAGAGAAATTAATACCAAAGATTATAGATCAAGAAGTTAGTTCATTTACTTCTTTTTGGATTAAGTTTGTAGTTGTGAACGTATCTTTACCGCGGCAATATAAAATCAGGTCGTCAGCATGTAAGTTATATTTCACTGGGCTATGAATATTCTTGCAAATATCAATAATAGTTATTACAAATAAAGTGGAAAGCAAAGAAGGAAGTCACTAAAAGAAAAAACGAAATGCGAAGAGATGGACCGATGCCTAGGAGGAACCAAAGTGACACAAGCTTGGAAATTCATAAAAAGTATTAGAAAAGAAAGAAAAGATGAGGGAAATATAAACCGGATTCAAAATAAAAAGTGGGAAAAATATTACGAAACGCTATTAACAGAAAGTAGGCACGAATTTATGGAAAGACCTGACCATATCTCAATGACAGAAAACTTAGAGGTGCATAAGATAAACAAAGAAGAACTGAAAAAAGAATTGAAACAAATGAAAAATGGAAAAACACCCGGGCCTGGTGACATTCCCATCGAGTTGGTGAAACATGGACCGGATGCTCTTTTGGAAAGCTTAGTGAATATTTTTAATAAATGCTTAATTGAAGGCCAAACGATTCCAGACGATTGGAATTTGGCCCACATTAGCTCCATTTATAAAAAGGGAGACAGAAAAGAATGCGGAAATTATAGAGTCATTAGCGTAACTAGCTCGCGTAAATGGTCGTAATGGTCGTATATTGAAAAGAAGAATAGAAAAGGAGTATAAAGAAATTAAAGAACAAAGCGGCTTCAGAGCAGGAATATCGTGCGTGGACAACACATTTACCCTTCAACAAGTAATTAAAAAACGAACAGCTCGAAACCTCCCTACGCATCTGGTATTTATAGATCTGGAGAAGGCTTATGATACAGTTCCTTTAAAACGCTTACTTAGTGTCTTGACGAAAACGGACCTTAGTAAAAGATATCTAAAAGCAATACTGAACATCTATAAATGTCCTCAAAGCACTGTAAAAACAGGAAATACTTTCTCAATGGTATTTACAGTAACGAAAGGCTTGAGACAAGGATGTTGTCTTTCCCCCACCCTATTCAAAATATATATCCAAGAAGCACTGCACCAGTGGAGACAAAAATGTGCGGGAATGGGGTTGAAGCTTAACAACCATTATCTGACAACGCTGTTCTTTGTAGATGATCAAGTACTAATTGCAAGCTGTGAAGAAGATGCAGATTATATGCTTAGAAAGCTCAAAGATGAATACGAAAAATGGGGGATGAGTATGAATATGTCTAAAACAGAATATATGTGAATAGGCAGTGAAGACGAAGACCCGGATTTTGAAATTAGACAAATGAAAAGGTGCTACGACTACAAATATTTGGGAAGTATTATTTGCAGTAAAGGAACAACGGAACGAGATATAGACTATAGAGTGCAACAAGGCAGGAAGAGTGTTCAAATTCTGAATTCGATACTTTGGTCCAACAAAGCTACTATGAGAACTAAAATGACTATCTACAAAGTAATTGTAGAGCCCATTCTTACATATGAAGCAGAATGTTGGCAAATGACAGTAAAAGGAAAGAAAAAAGTTGACACGGTTGAAATGGACTACCTGAGAAGAGCTCGCCGTATATCAAGAGTAGAACGTATACCTAACTCTGAAATTAGAAGAAAAACAGATAAAGTACATACAACTTCTGAAAGAATAGAAACTAGACAGTTAATATGGTATGGACACGTACAGAAGATGGACGACAATAGATGGCCAAAAAGAGCTATGGAATACAATACAAGTAATAGAAGGAAACGAGGAAGACCAGCCAAGTCTTGGATACAAGGTGGTATGGAAACCATGAAAGACAGAGCCATTGATAAAGACACCTGGAGAGATAGAAAAAGATGGCGATCGAAATGCCGGAAGCAGCAGAAGCTGTAGGATCCCCGCTTCTATGTATATATATACATATATATATATATATATATATATATATATATATATATATATATATATATATATATATATATACATATTTTTCAAATTATTTTTTCGACCGTACTGTTTTAAATATTGATTTATACTATATTTATAGTATAAATCAATATATATACATATATATATATATATATATATATATATATATATATATATAGATATAAATAAAGTGGAACTCAGAACTGATCCTTGGGGTACCCCATTTTCTTGAACGTAGGTTGAGAAAGCATTTCCGTTAACTAGTACTTTGAAGCGGCGATTAGAAAGAAACTGTTCCATAGAAGATAATGTATTTCCCGTAATATTGTATTCTTTTAATTTGGTCAATACAGTAGAACGTAATACAGTCTCAAAGGCGCTCTCGATGTCAAACGATGTTGGTATTAAATCTTGCTTATTTTGAAATGCCGTTGTGATCGCTGTAACATTACTAAGTTGCCTGCCGTGTACCTCACAATTGTTTGATATTATGACTGATTTTTTCCTTAATGCAGCCTTAATGCATTGGGATATTACACAAATAAAATAAACTACAATATTCCAAATATTTCTAAATATGAATTTGTCTACAAACTTTTCTGCTCTGATTTGTCCAACTTGACCTTCTACGTCAACCTAATTGCTCTTCAAATATACAAATTAACTAACAAAAATGAGCGTTTCAGACCATGACATATCAAATATATTACAAATGTTTACGATTTTTTGCTAAATTTAAATAAAAAAATACTTTCATAATAGGTATATTAAAAGTTTAAGTGGATGGTTTATGTCCCTGAAAATTTATAACAATTTTTTTGCCAATAACTAGAGAATAAATAAAAGAGAATTAAAGAAATTAATATTAATTATTAATTATGATAGCAAAACTACTGAGATTATAAAAAGCATCAAGAAGAGAAAGATGGGTATTTCGGATCTGTAATAAGAGGTCCCAAATAAGTATAGGTAGTTATAAAATATAAAGCAAGGGAAAATAGCCGGCAAACGGAGTCCAGGACGAAAAAAGACTTCATGGTTGAAGGACTTGCGAGATTGGAATGGTATTGATACAAGCATGCTATTTACAGTGACAGTAAATAAAATAAAGATATCTATGATGGTAAAAAACGTTCTGAAAGGGCACAGTACATAAAGAAGAAGCTTCACTCAGAAAGTCTAGAAAATGGATTTAGCATATAATTGTAAAATAGAATGGCGCTGTTTATGAGTTGGCAACAACATTCTGTTTATTATTTCTTATCGATATAAATATCAAAGCACACAATATAAATAACTCGTTAAAAGAATTACTATACCTGTAGACTTGGAAAGTGCCATAACCAGTTCATTCATAATTTTTACTTCCACTACTATAATAAATAATAGGTTTGATAACCATCGAATACGCCTATTAAAAAAATAACGTCCGGCAACAATACCTGCTAAGTAGGTCGTAGTTTAATACTTAATATGCTAGGAAATATATTTAGGAAACGTTTAGGCAACGTTTAAGCAACTGTTAAGTTTCGGCAATGGACGTGGTTGGCTATTTCGTCGACAGTTTAAAAGGATATTTCGATAGTTTTATTCAAAATATCTTATTAAGTCGAATGAGTTTTATAGTTACGATTCTGCAATTATTTTGGCAGGTGCTTATTATTTTGTCGAATTATTGCCGAAAGTTTAACAAAATATTTACTAATAAACGTGCAGAAAGATCATTAAAATTTATATTATTTGAATAGAATGTAGTAAACAAACACAACATATCGTCGGTATACTGCGAAAACCAGGTAAATGTCGAAATACCGAAATCGAGAAAAAACGTTTTTAAAGTTTAGTTTTTTATTGTGAATTAAGCAGTCAGCTTGTTTTTGATATTAGGTATTCTAGTGAAAGATGCATATATCTGAAATGATATCCTATCATTAGTTTGAGAAAGTTGAGACACCTATCTGACTAATCCTAAATTTAAGTTGGAAATGCTATCACTTACCTGGTTTTACCTGTAAATCTAAATAAATCAATTACTCTTCAAATAACATATTTAACACAAATATAATAAACCAAGTAAAATATTTTCCAGTTTTGTGATCGAGATGTGAGGCTTTTACTAGGTAATAGCAATGTTTTAAGCTATTAGTCGATATTTATGACATTTAACTGGTTTTCCCTGAAAATTTGAAACAGCTGTTTGTAGTTATAGCTATTATTTATATGAATGATAGGCAGTTTTATAGAAAAAAATTAATTTATTCTGAATATAATAATAACAATATTATTATTATGAGCCTTCTTCGTCCGATTCGTCACTGAAATGAAAGCAGGCTCTGGCAAGATGTCTGTTACTTTATTTCCCGTTTTCAAATTACGATACCACCCGTGATATTTCTCAGGTATCACTCCCTTATCACATAGCTGTACCAAATCTCTCTTTTTTGCTATGCTAATTGGCAAATGTGCATCATAAAGTCGCTTAAGTTCTTCAAAATTGCTTGTATTAGTACTTGGCGTGCTTTTTTCTTTTTGACTGCCGTGCAGTATCAGTAAGGATATAATTGAAGCTAGTTGACATGTCATAATTAAAATAGATTCTGTTTATCTCTTCTTTCACGAATCTCACTCTTTTTATCTTCAACCATATTATTTTTTCCCCGTTGTGGTCTTTTGTCCGGTTTTTAATTAAAGTGTGTGACAATTTTTTTAAATCATAAAAGTCGTAGTATTTAAATTCTTTACATTTGTATGGTTCTATACATACTTTTTTATCATCAATCTTGATACTTTTAGTTCCTCTTGCATTTTGAAAAACAGACAAGTAATCTGGCATCCCATAGATAGATTTGTGTTTTTTAGCATTTTCGTTACTACTATGCATATAGTCAACTTCCATATAAGAATGTCCAGACTCTAAAAATTTGTGTTCAATGATATTTAAATGGTCTATATTTCGAACAGCCCATAACCAGTAAGGCTGCAATATGCTGATTACGATTCTGTTCTCTGCAGGTATCAGAAAATAAACTTATTTCACTTACATATTCTGGAACACATTGTGATAAGTAGTGGAGTATAATGCTTCCTGTTTTAGAGCTTCCTCGTCTACCGTTAATTTCTGACCAGGCAAAACAGTAATGCGGCTTCATATATACATAAATTGTAGACGCATAATTTTCGAGAATAATATAGTTGTCCAGTCAATCCACTTGGAATCTGTAATACATCCTGTAGATCGAAAGTAATTGAAACAAAATCCCGTTGTTCATTAGATATTTTCTTATCATTTTGTTTTTCAAGATTAAATACTTCATTTATTTTCTGATGTTCTCTGTAACTATCTTCTAAATCCGATTTGTCAGTTGGATTAGCCCTATAACATTTATTACAAACTAAACATTGATCTTTTTTAGGAACAAAAAAGCTTAAATTATAGTCGTTAGAAAATATTCTTTGATATGTAATTTCGCTAACACCTTCCAAATTCTTCTGCTCACAATCATTTATAAAAAGTTGGTACATTTTTCAAATACTTAAATTTTTGTCCAAATATCTACGCTTTGAACTTTGGCGAATATAATGTGGGCCCATGGTTGGAAAAGACTCAATATGAGCCTTCACGATTTTTCGGGTTTTACTGCTTGTTTTATTTGGCGGTGTATGCTTGCCTCTTTTATCCGTATCTGCATAACAGCCTAGAATATCAGTCTTTCTTACAACATCCAGTATTACCGACGCTGATATACAAAGTGTCTTATAAAAAAATTTCTCACATACCTGTATGTCTTGACCATTCAAAGAAAAGTAACACTTTTTGGAAAATGCACGTGGTTTTTTAAACTTCAACGAACTGCAACGACTCTCTTTGGTGGCTCCGTTTTAATACGTGCAATAAGAAAATGTTTCAGGCCTACATATTCTAACTTTCAATAATCACGACATAGTCTTTGTCTGTAATCTTCGCTGAAATAACTGGCACATTTGTAAAAGCACTCTGAACAATTAACTGGTTTTGGCAATTTTGCTGGTCTATGGTATATTTTTTATCTCATAAGGCAAACCCTCAGCACGCCTCCTTTTTGCGACCTTTATTACCCAATCTTTGGGGTTAACTTTTCTCCAACGTTTTAGTGGACGTACGTCTTTCCATACTTTGTCAAGAAGTAGATTTAATATCCAACTAGCTATTTCAGTTGACACTAAATTGTTCGTGGGTGCACCTATTTCAGTATCTTTTTTCTCATCATTTAGGCTATCAAAGACAGCTGTGTGTAAATCATATAGACTTCCTAGAGAGAGCGATCCCTCTTCACTTGGCTGATATGTGGGGTCTACATCTGAAAAGTCACTATCAAAAATGGATTCCATCATTGAAACTATATTGTTCTCAGAATCATCAAGAATTGAACTGCTGTCTTCAGTTATTCTATCTGTGTATGTGTTATAAAGATCATTTATGGGTTTAGCTTAGTAACAATTTCTAAATTTTAACTCAACCCGTTTTCAGGTAGAATAAAGTAAGTGTACTTAACGGTGTTTACTAGTCGATATGAAAGAGAAATTTTAATAAATCATACACGTAAAATGTATTAATGACACTTATCATCTTTTTACTGAATATCGTTTGCAGTAGTAGAAATATATTGTTGTCCGGCATAATAATATATGTGGGCTTACTTTGTTTTACATGCAACAGAACTTTAATTTTATGGAAGTAAGTAGCGATATATTGTTTTATTTGAAAATGAAAAGTTGATTAGGTGTAACTTATTTGTTTATTACATAAATTATCTGCTGAATGGTAAGTCGTATCATTTATTGGGTTTTACCTGTATGTAGAGCGGAAAAAGCTGAGAATTTTGATATACTTAACTCAATATTTTAAAATTTGTCATTTATCTGGTTTTCGCAGTGTACCGACGATATGACGTCTCCGTCAGTGGAGGTTGGCAACAATTTCGGCGAATTATTTACAGTTGTGTGCAGTTTTAAACAGAATTTTAAATTGAGTCCTGGCCAATCATGGATGTTCATTAGCCAGATATATAATTGTCGCTTGCTATCAAATCAATCAAGACTTGTAGACCAAAAAAAATAGAAACCATAAAATGGGACGTCATAGGAATCAGCGGAGTAAGACGGAAAAATGAAGAGCTATTAAAATTAGCATCAGGAAACACATTCTACTACCGAGGCACATCAACAGGCAGAACAGGCGGTATTGGATTCTTAATCAACAAAAAATGGAATCGAAGAATAATAGAAATAACTCAGATAGAGTAGCTGGCTTAACCTTACAACTATCAAAGAGATACAATATACAAATCTACGTCCCAACGATTACTTACACTGAAGAAGAAATGGAGGAATTCTACAGTAACATAAATGAAGCATTAAATAAATATTAATTAATATATCAATCTGGCTCCTTACTTCCAGAAATCAACAGAAGAATGAAACTGGGCACCTTTTGATAGAAATTCAGTTATATTCAAATCAAAAATGCCAATCCATCTGAAGAAAAGAGCATTCGATCAGTGTATACTACCAATCATGACATACGACTGCGAAACTTGGACACTAAAGAAAGAGATAATATCGAAACTTAAAGTCACTCAAAGGTCAATGGAGCGATGCATGCTAGGTATAACAAAAAAAGATCAAAAAAGAATAGAAGAGTAAGATGGTTTATGCGCATTTCTGGTTCCCTCAGTTTGATCGGTGTTATATCATCTACTGCACAAATCACGCGATGAAGAGTAGATATCTCAGCCTGCACCTAAAATTAAGCTCTTAAATTAGTAATTTGTTTTTCTAGTTGCACACTTATATCCATAAGTCCTCGTCCTTCTAAATACCGCGGTAATGTCGTTCTTTCTACTGAACTTCGAGGATGGTGTTTTTGTGCCTTTGTGAGGTGTGTTCGTACTTTTCGCTGAAGATTTTCTATATCCGTTTTTGTCCACTTAACAATACCAAATGAGTAGCTAAGCGCGGAACATGCATAGGTGTTTAGTGCCTTAAACAAATTTTTACTATTAAGGTGTGAACGAAGCAGTTATTTTACCCTTCATATAAACTCAGTAGTTATCTCAGTTTCCATTTGCTTATGGCCAATCTTCCGCGCTTGCTTTATTCCAAGGTATTTATACATATCATTTTCACCCATGGCCTCGATGTTCTGGCAGTTTTGCATATCGAATCCACCGGACTGAGCCTTTCCTTTGATTATATTTAAGACACCGCACTTGTCAAGGCCGAAGTGCATACTAATGTCAATAGAGACATTTTCCACTGTTTTCAGCACCTGATCCAGGTGGCATCGAGTAGAAGCCAATAGTTTTAAATCATCCATATACAATAGATAATTAAGCTTTGCCACAACAGTAGTGTTATTTTTGATGCTAAAACCTGTGTTAGTTGAGTTCAGTAGCTGGGATAGGGGGTTCATCGCTAGACAAAACCACAGTGGGCTCAACGAGTCTCCTTAAAATATGCCCCAGTTGATTGCAATATTTTCAGTTTCGATATTACTTTCACCAGGTATTTGAAGGTGAATTTTTGTCTTCCAATCTGACATTATATGTTTTAAAAAGGTCTATATGTATTATCATCGACTTTATATATTTTTAATATATCTACAAGCCATTCATGCGGCACTGAATCAAACGCTTTCTTGTAGTCGATGAAAGCAGTAAAGAGATTCCTTTTTTTGCTATATGCTTGGTTAGAAATGACAGAGTCGATAATAAGTTGTTCTTTGCAGCCCATGGAACCCTTAGCGCACCCTTTTTGTTAAGGCTCTATGATATTGTTTAGAGCACAGTGTTGGTAGATACGCCGGGCTACACAGGATGTGAGCAATTTATACAGAGTTGGAAGACAACTAATTGGCCAATACTTGGCTGGATCTTGTGTGTTATTTTGATCTTTTGGTATTAAATAAGTTGTTTCCTGGGTTAGAAAAGATGGTATTTCCTGCGAATTAGAAATACTGTAATTAATTAATGCTCATAAGCACTCATGAATACCCCAGAACTTCTTGAGACAAAAGTTCTGAATACCTTCTGGTCCAGGAGATTTCCATATTATGAAGCTGTTTGATAATATTTGAAACTTTTTCAGTAGTAAAGGATTCGTAGGGAACAGTAACGTAGTGTTGGCAGTTGTGCGCCGTATCTTTGACCCATTCAGCATTGGTGTTAAAAGCAGCTGGTGTGGAAAGTTGATTTCCCCAAAACTCATGGATTTCTTCTTAGCTTGGGTGCGATTGATTGGCACTTTCTGCAGTAGAATTGATTTTCCGATAGAACGCCTTCTCGGCATTCTCAAAAAGCATATTGTCGGATTTTCGTTTGTTACTAATTTTGTATCTCCTTAGCCGGCCTGAGTAAATGGAAAGTTTTTGTTTTAATGTATCCAGACACTGTTGTTCTGTGTTGTTTGCTGGATTATATTGTGAGTGTCTTGCGGTGGTTATCATTATTTCTTCAGCTCTTCTGATTACTTGTCTACTTGTTGTCCCTCGAACATATTCCGTGATTTGACCAATGTCCTTACGTAATGCTTCAATTTTAATTAGCAGCCGTTTTTCCCAAGGTGCAACTCTGTTATCTGTCCTTTCGATATTAGTACCCCGTCGTGTTCTGATCTTATTGCCCATAACATTAGCAATTACTGTTGCTGCACAATAAATCAGCATATGCAAATATTCTAATGTATGAGCTTCCACGATATAATTGGGTAGACTCATAAATTGTAATAGCGCACCTAGTTTCTTACAAGAGTTTATTTTTGGTAGCGGTGGTCTGCTAAGTGGGTTTGTTCCATTAAACTCTTATACGGCACGTGCCATTTCTCTTACTAGGCTATCGTGCAACTCGTTGTTGTCCTGCTGCGTATTTACAGGTTGGGTTTTTTGCATGAGAGGCTCAGGAATCTGCTCATTAGGGATTTCATTATGGACTTGATCCAGAACTAGCTCTTGGTTATGAATCTCCCATTCGACTTCTCTTCTGATGGTATGGCGTCTAGTCTCTGGGATAAGATTATTTCTTATAATTACCCGGTATTGATCTGCTATTCGCTGTTCAGAGACTTGAATCTCTGGGTACTCCCTGCAAAATACGGCATACAGATGTTGTCGATAGCCGATCGTTTTTCGACCGAGGTTCGTCACCTTGTAATAGAGAAGCAAAATGTTTTCATTTATAGACACAGTCCATTTCATGCGCTGCCTCGGTCGTCCCGCTTGAGTGACGCCGGCTGATGTTCCAGCTCAGCACCTTCAGCGAGTAGAGCTCTTGTTGTTTGGCTTCCTTGTGGTTATTGTTGTTGGGCTGTAGCTGATTGTATGACAGGGGCCCGCCTTCTCAACACCCTGCCACCGGCGTTTCGCATGTTGTCATGTCCAGCGCCGGCTCCAGACGTGCCCTGGCGATCCCCAGGCAGCGACCCTAAACGTAAATCATTAATCTCCATTTTCATGGGTGTGCATTTTATAAAATGCATTTTACCTACTGCCAGGTGTCAGCTTTTGTTCCACGGCAGGTAACCCTGCTACCCTCTGGGTATCCATGGTAAAAATACCCAGAAAGTATCAGGCGCCCTCATTCGCAGGGGGCCGCGCCTGATATTGGAACTGATAAAAACTAGCACAGGATATTTAATATTATTATTTAATATTATTATTTACTATCTTTTTACTTCTGAGGAATATTAATATTTTTCTTTTTTTTTTGAATACTTACAATTATATAATATTCATTATATTATTTAAATTATTAATAAAACAGCATACAGAAGGAGCCTATTTACTATATCTTTAACTGTTTGTTTGTTAACAATAATTTAAAGACAAAACATCCGAATCAATGTGATTTAATAACTGCACAATCTGGGACTGGAATATTATCGCCCACTTAACCATTTTGCGGTTTTGTTTACAACTTTACACTTATTTAGTGAAAGTGTTACACAGTTATAACGCCTTAACGTTTATTAAATAACACAATTTATAGGCAATAAACTAGTAATTTTACGAACTATTCGGATTCTCTATACATATATTCCAAGAAAATTGAAATTTAAGGCTTGCTATTATATATATGAACCATTGTATTGACGAAGTTTCAAAGAAAAACAGAAATAAAGTGATTTAGCCATGTATAAAGAATACCTGCCATAAGACACAAATTACACAAGTTACATAATGGATATCAGGTGGATAAAGAAAGTACAGAAGCCCCGGCGACGTTGAAGAAGTTGAGTAGGCACATATTTGAGACATGGAGGTATAGAACAAGATGGCCGGAGATCGAAAATCGTAGAAATAAAACATTTTAGACCAATTTCAAACCAAGTAACAAAACCAATTAAAATTTATAACACTTTTGAAGTTTTATATCTTTTATTTCAAAATTACTGCATTCTCTACTCTTGTTCTAGATTTGAATAAATGTATACTGCAGTCTTGTACACATTTCAAGTCGTATATAATTTTGCAAAAGTAATAAACTTATTGAGGCAGAAAAAAATTCTTGTGTTGTAAGTGATACAGTTTCATTAAAGGAAATATAATGATTTTACGAATTCACTGTTGATTAAGAATGTAATAAAGTTTCTTCATTATTAATAATTTCATTTGCTTTTAGTATACATTGAGATATCACTATTGGTATTCTATAGGCATTTAAAACTGATTGCCTAGTACAAGGTAAGTTTTTCTAAATAAAATCTAGAACATAGAAAAAAAAACATGTAGATTTATTTTGTTATAAATAAATTTATGTATTTATAACAAAACTAAAGCATCTTTTGGATTTGTTAATACGGTATTTAGGTGCCTCCATTCGAGTTCCATAAATTCCCAATTTATGGAATAAATTCATTATTTCAGAAACAAACGACTTTTAAAAAAAAATCTTAAAACAATCAATTTTATTTTTTGAATGGCCATCGACTGCTATATATGTGTTGGACATTACGTCATCAGTGTCGGCGTAATGACGTAATCGACGATTTTTTTAATACAAACCGAGGTCACGCGACAGCTCATTTGAAAGATCTCCTTATCGCCTTTGCAACGATATAATCATTTGAATATTTATTTCCACAGGGTTCACCAAAATTATGAACTTTGTTAAGTAACATAGAGTTACAATAAATATTCATTCACTGAACTAAAATACACTCAGAAACGCCACTGGGAATAAAACAAAATAGTGTTTTTTTCTGGTTCCGAAAAAAAATATATTGATAACAAACAATGCTACAATATAATCTGAAATTAATTATTGTAGTAACTATTCCAAGTTATTTTTCAAAAATATTTAAATCAATATTGTCATTGACTCGTCTTAATTTGTCAATGATCTGTGAATCAGTCTAATAATAGACGTCAAATTTTTACTCTTCGAGTTTTTTGCCGACATTAATAACATCATTTACAAAAATGAAACTAACAGAAACAGAACGAATCGAGATTTTAATCATGATTGGTTATAGAGATAGAGTGAGGACTCAAGCAGAAGTTTAGCAGACTCAATGCTAAATACCAAAATCGCGAACCAATCACTCAATCAACAGTAAGTAAAATTGAAAAAAAAAATAGAGAAACGGGCCATGTTAAAGATCTTCCTAAAAATGGTAGAAAATCAATATCCGAAGCCAAGAAACTGGACGTTGTACTGGCGTTTCAAGAAAATCCCCGTACCAGTTCTAGGCAGGACACATTAGATAATAATGTCCACCAATCAACTCTTGTAAGAGTGCTAAAAAAGAAGAAGTGACCTCCATACAAAGTACGTCTGATCCAGGAGCTATTAGAAGATGACTTTGATAGAAGAATCGAATTCTGCAAAACCGTTATGAAAAAATGTAACAGAGATCAAGGTTTCATACAAAAGGTACTTTTTTCTAATGAAGCGTTTCTTATGCTGAACGATCACGTAAATCGCCAGACATATCGATACTGGGCAAGTGAAAATCCACATTGGATGGAAGCTACGTGTTTTAAGAGTTTTTTTAAAATCGTTTGTTTCTGAAATAATGAATTTATTCCATACATTTGCATCATTTTGTATGGTATACATATCTTAAAGAAATAAAAAATTTTATTGAGACAGAACTTCGAAAGAAAATGGTAATGGTTCAAAGATTACCATCTTTGTATTTATAACAAAACCAAAGCATCTTTGAGATTTGTTAATACGGTATTTAGGTGTTCCATAGGTTAAAAAAAATTGCTTCATTCGAAGCCGAGTAAATTCATTACTTTACGTATACCGATTTTGCACGTTGAAATTCAATTTTTTTCAACCTAGTTTTTTTGGTATTTTCACGCGCAATACCGATCGTTTTTATTATTATAGTATATGTTATGCATATCTTGAAGAAATAAAAATTTTTATTTAGAAAGAACTTTGAAAGAACAAGGTAATGATTCAAAGACTACCATCTTATTGTTTATAACTTTGTCGCAAATGCTGGTTAACTTTGACCGGTTGTTTCAAAGGAACCACTGCTCGTAATTCAACTTTTTTTTTAATTCTTAATTCCAAAAGCGTCTTGCAGAGTCCTTTTAAATAACTTTTTTAAATTTAATTAAAACTAATAGTTACCGCGATATTCTCTTTGTTTATTTAGCCAAAAAATTGTTTTAAATTTAAAACATTCTTGATACAGCCCAAATAATCTTATTTCATTTCTATAAAGTGCATTAGATAGGTGGAGTGCTTTCTTATATGTAAAAAAATTGACAACCTTGTATATTAACTTGTTTTTCTTGTGCAAGATTTTGCACAATTTCACTTAAAAAAAAAATTATATTTCAAAATTAGTATGCGAAATCTATTAAATCGAAATTATTAAAATTGGGTTGTCTGTTCTAATATATTATAAAGATTTTCTAGGTTAATTATGAAAGTCCTAAGTGCAATTAAAGCAGCTGAAAAATATTTAATATGAAAAGGCTTGTTTCCCCCCTTTTTTTGTAGTTATTGCTATTTTGCAGCAAGGGTAATGAATTTAAACATTTTTAAGCAGTCGTATACACATTAAGCACATCCTATAAAAAATTCAATTATCACTATTTTATTTCATTACGAGTTTTCTCCAAATTGAATCTTTTAATCATTTTAATTTTTTATTAATATTTCCGAGGAAGGATAAGTGAATTATTATTAATAAAGTTATTACACATATTTTTCTTGCAAAAATCAGAATGCCACCTCTCACATGCACCTCAAAACAAATCCAAACTGGTCTATACTGAACATCGAAAGTTATACTGGAACTAGTTTTTAATGGGCGATCTGAATAGCAGACACTCTCAATTTGGTGATACCTTCACAAACGTTCCCGGCAGAATACTCTCACACGTTCTTCTAGAGCTGCTCATTTTTAGAGTCACCAATAAAAAAGTCACGTTCTTCAATCACTGAGGAATGTTCATACTCGACCATATATTTTCCACGAACAGATTGTTACATAGGTTCGACAATGTATGTTTCATTGGAGATTCAATAACTACTGACCACCTTCCCCTTCTAGTCAAAACTGACTTCAATTCTCCTCCAGCCATAAGAACTGCTATCTACAAGCAAGATTATTGTAAAGCAAATTGGGAACTTTCCCAAGAACACATTAACCAAAACCTCCCAGAGTTAGGCAATATGTCAGTACATAACCAAGTTGACTCAGGGATTTCCAAAATTGATAAGCATCTTCAAGAAGCCTCATCTATTGCTATTCCAATAACACGATATAGTCTATATATTCCACCTCTCCCACCCAATATTATCGCACAAATCAAAACAAAACGTAAATTGATCAGAGAGTATAAAAGATTCCGAGACCCCCTCATCAAAGCAGAGTATAACAGGCTCTCGGCGTCGATAAGGTTAGGAGTTAACAGGCTAAAACAATTACAGTGGATGCGTGTAACGGCCAACCTGGACTACCGAGAGGGTGCTAGATTCTGGAACCAATTCAAAGTCCTAATTAAGCAAAAAAGTTAGCTACGTTCATATCTCACAGTCAATAACATCATTTTTTAGAAATCCACAAGATAAGGCTGAAGCCTTCAAAAATACACTCCTGGCCTCACTCGTTTCCCCCAATAATCACAATTTCAATGAAAAATCCAATAGGGAAGCCGAACGGAGAGTGAAAGATATATTCTATTACCCTCAGGGCCCCATCCTCACCCGATGATGGCCCCTGTGACTGAGATCACCGTCAGGCAGATATGTAACATTGGTAAAAACACATCTCCTGGCCCAGATGGCACTTATAGAAGAAGCCTTAAAAATCTTCCAGAATCCCGTTGCTGACCAATATAATCAATGCATGTTTTACGCTAAGCTATTTTTATATTCCATGGAAAGTGGCCAGCGCAGTTATGATTCCCAAACAAGGGAAACTCCTAATTAACCCGGAATCGTACAGGCCCATTTCTCTACTGAGCACCCTAGGTAAAGTCTACGAGAGGATCCTTAAGGAAAGACTCATAGAATTCCTAGACGTTCACCTCGCCATTCCAAGCTTCCAATTCGGATTCAGGGCTGGACATTCCACGCAAAATGGATTGGTTGAAGCAACATCTTTCATTTCACAATTAATTAATGAAAGGAAACACGTCGTAAGCATATTCCTAGACGTCCAGAAGGCACTCGATCAGGTCAGATCGATCAGATTGAAAAACCTTGCTACATTGCTTACACCTTTCGTTAAGCTAATAAATTCCTATCTCTTCAATCGGACGATCAGGATCAAAGTTGGCGACATTTTATCCACATCCTTTACTCCACAAGCTGGAGTATCACAGTCTACAATGGTGACATCCCCCGCCCGCAGTATAGATCGGAAACCCTTCTGTAATAAAATCTGTATGCGGATGACACTGTACTCCTCACGTCAGGGTCACATGACGAGCGTGGACAATTGTCTGTATTCGAAAGAGCGTAAAACTATTTAGATCGAGTCATTAGGTGGTGCAATAAATGGAGAATGGCCATAAACGCCTCCAAAGCACAACTTATTTTATTCAAATCATCCAATTTTCGCGATGTTCATGGCCGGATAACTTTGTTAGGAGAGCACCTTATTCTCAGAAACTCGGTTTACTATTTGGGAGTTCATTTTAGCAGGACTCTTAACTGGAAAACCTACATTTAAGATACCCTAGACAGGGTGTAGACAACATTATTGCACACCTACAAAACCATTATAAGACCGCTAATCGAATACAAGGAATGCGTCTAGGCATCACTGAACAGCCGCCAAATTAACACCATCATGGCCACCGAAAGAAAAATCCTTAGATTCTGTATGAAGAAGTGCAGATACTACTCATTAGAGCATATACATCAGCTAGCCAATCTAACACCGATTAAGGACAGAATCATATCCCTCAGCAGGAGGTATGTCCAACAACAGAGCCAAACAAATTGTAAAGACGCCTTGTAATTGCCGAGGACAAATACTCACCAGGGTTCCTAAAAGAAAGGTTTTGTTCCCTCCAGCTAAATTTCTACACAACACTGGACACAAACTTTCTGATGAGTATTTTGATATTCTAGAATCATTCCCCATCCAATATCGCAGCTAATAACTGCATGCCAAAAACGCTGATAAGGAGCCGTTGGTAGTATGGCTGGTAACCCCAGAAGTACCACCAACAATTCTTCTTGTGCGCTTCACCATATCGTCCACACCACACACGCCACCTTCTGAACCCCAGCTTTTTAGCAATCCACCTACATCTCCACAAGCATTCGACATGACGTTTACCACACCCCCCTTACTCCTGAAAAAAAGGAGTAACTCTTCCTTGAAAAGGCACGGAGCCTAAACAAGGTTAAAACATTGGAGCGATCGAACCAAACTACTCAAATTTGTATATGATCTGAAGGAAGTCAAATTTTTACAATAGAAACCAAATTTTTGCATCCAAATTTATTTTATCTTATACGCATAAAACCAGTGCAATTTTATTTTTTGACAATGAAGACAACAAGGCAAAAAACATTTCTGGCGAACATGTAGAGATATAGTATACTTCGTATAAAATACAACAACTCTTTGGTGGATAATTTATAATAAGGAGAATAAAAATAATTTAGAAGAAGAACTATAAAAAAAAGAAATGATGTTAGTTCACATTATTATATAAAATTTCTGTATACAAATTATAAAGATGTACGGTCTTTATAATAGAAATAAAATATGAAAAAAAAACATAAAGCGAAGTATTTA
This sequence comes from Diabrotica undecimpunctata, assembly GCF_040954645.1. Taxonomy (NCBI): domain Eukaryota; kingdom Metazoa; phylum Arthropoda; class Insecta; order Coleoptera; family Chrysomelidae; genus Diabrotica; species Diabrotica undecimpunctata. The sequence continues at coordinate 12,104,340 of NC_092807.1, forward strand.
CTTACTGAAAATAGGTGTAGTATAATAATATCGTACGTACCTGTAAAGAAAAAATATTATTAATATGACAGCTGAAAAAGTATTAATTTATGTTAAATTAATTAATTAATGTAAAAGTAATATGCATTTGTAATTGTCAAGTAATAATAGTAGTATCGCAAAATAAAATAGTAATCTACTATTAGATGGTAACACTTTGCCGCCAATGGTATGCAATACGCATCTTACCATTCCGTATGTGTTTAGCACCTAGGACTTTTCTATTGGTCCTTTGCGGCACGCGGCCATGTTTCAACCAATACGCGGTGAGGTGGCAAACACGTATATGGAATTTTAAATTATCGTAGACCAAAAAAAGACGACTTATTAAAATTAGTTAAAAGGAGACTGATTTTAAAATATTTGTAATGTATGTATGATTAAAGAAAACGAAAACAATGTAAAAGGAAATAAAATAAAATATTTAAATAAATTATAAAAAAATTTAAATCTTTAAAATGTAATATTTATGCGAACTTCAATGTCCTTGGCCATGTTTAGTTGCATTTGTTCGATTTAGTGCGATGTTGGATGAAAGATTGTAACGCCCTTTTAACCTTTTTGTAGAAGGTTCATCTTTAAGTGGTCGTCCAAGTGGTAATCTTTTTGACCCTCTAGTAACTCTCAACTTTCTTCGGATGATTAAAGTTGTTTGCACTCTTATCAAAGAATATAGACGCTTAGCGTTAAGCTTAGCTATAAGCTTAGCTATAAGCGTCTATATTCTTTGCTCTTATATTGGTCCTGTCTCCAAATTGCCTTGCCAAGGAACTTCCTGCCGTATTTAAAAAAAATTTCCGCAGCCGTTTTTGTTTTAATATGGGAGAATCCTTTGTGCAATAATTTTAACGTTGATGAATCAGTTCGAAATGTAACATGTTTATCTTGTAGTGTATTCATAAAAATCTGCAAAAGAAAATCTGTAAAAGATTAGCGGGAATACAGTGTAGGTGTACAATTCTAATAGTTTAAATTTTATAATATAATCCTATACATTTTAAATATTTTTCCAAATCAGCATAATTTAAGTCTGTACCTAAGAGTTTATTGATATTGTTTGGAATATTGAACCTGATGCGTTCATTTACAAAAAGTGGACAGTCAATTAAAAAATGTTTAACACTGTTTGTTTCATCACAAATGTCACATTTAGGGGGATTATCTCTGGTAAAAAGGTACGAATGCATATATCTTGTATGGCCTAAACGTAGACGAGTAGTGATGGTTTGCAGTTATCGGTTTCGAGTTCTAGGTAGCCATGGATAAACATTGTCTTTAATTTTCCGTAGTGTTGTCTGTGAATAATTCCATTCTTGATTCCACTTACACGTAATTAAATTTTTTTATAGACATTTTTATATCACCCGCAGGATATCACTTTACTCACGCACTGGTCTGCAGCTTCGTTTCCATCAATACCAATATGAGGTGGATCCATATGAAGGTAATGCGTCTGGAATTTTCTTCAGCTTGCTTTAGTTCAGCTTTTACCATTTTTTCTAGGGGGCTTTTAGGATACATATGATTTAAGGTTTGTAAAACACCAAGGAAATCACTTAGAATCAAGCATTTTGGTATTTTATTATTGTTGATATGTTCAAGAGCTTTGAGTATTGCATAAAGTTCAGCGGAAAACATGCTGAAATATTTGGGCAGTCTGAATTAAAATTGATTGTTAGACGTTATACACGCAGCACCAACTCCTGTGTTGCATTTGGATGCATCTTGTTAGTAGTTATTACAGTAAAAATTAATAATAATTTAAGTAATGGAAATTAAAAATGAGTCTTCAACGCGTAAAAAAAGCGTGGAATGCGTAATATCAGTGAATATAAAAGAGAAGTTATTGAAAACTCTAGAGTTAAAGGGTCTCCCTATAAACGCTGGAGTGGTGCCTTGGCGCCTGAAGTGAACCAAGAACCAGACTGCAAGTAAGCCTTAAAGCTTTAAAATATTACTGACTAGCTAAACAGTATCTAATATTTTATTATCGTAATTTTAATGATACTTATTTTTAGATGTCGCTAAAAATGCTTTTTACGAATTTCTGAAGAAACACGCATTCAGTTATTCCGAAACTTCAGGAGCCTTAACACCAAGAACGATATTGTTTGCTACAATCGCTTATTTCAGTCCATGAAGATATTTCTTGCAAGCCTGATAGACTAGCTTCTTTTGAATATACAATTCAGGGACCAACAGGTACAAATAGAATCTATAGAAAAGCATTTATTGCCATTTTTGGCATTACCAATGATCGGTGGCTCCGCTTAACCACGTTAAGACGAGAGGGGCAAGTTCCTATAGATAAACGAGGTAAAAATCAATCTGGCAATGCGAAGTCAGGACATGTTATAGATTCAATCATACAACATATTGCTTCGTTTCCGGTGAAAACTGCCCATTATTCTAGTAGAGAATATAGGTATCTAAATGAAAAATTAAATATTTTTATAATGTATAAGTTGTTTAAAGAGGTTCACCCAGAACAAAACGTTAAATATTCATATTATAAAAAGATTTTTAAAGAAAAATTTTCATTATCTTTCGATCGCCCACAAGTAAAAATAAACTAAAATAAAAAGTAAATTCTTAAATGCAACAGCAAAAGGAGTGGCCCTGGCAGAAAAAACTGTTCATAAGAAACGGGCAAACAAATTTTATAGCAAACTTAAAACCATTTCAGAACTTTGTAAAGGAGATGATAATGTAGGTGGTGGTATTTGCATTGATTATATGCAAAACCTGCAACTACCGGTTATTTCTGTCCAGGAAACATTCTATTTAACACAACTTACTCTATTCATAATCTGAAAGATGATATTATGAGGAACAGGAACTAAAGGGCCTAATGAAGGTGTATCATTTTTATTACATTTTCTTGACAACAATCCAGAATTTAAAAATATTAACCATTTTCACTTCTTTTCTGATGCATGTGCCGCCCAGAACAAGAACCATACAATATGTAGACTTTTTTCTGCATTAGTTTCAACCAATAGATTCAAAAAGATTGAACAATATTATGCCACACGGATACATTCATTTCTACCGTGTGATCGGGATTTTTCCGTTCTTAAAAGGAAATTTAAAAAATCAGACAAGATTTACACGTTAAAAGAGTATGTAGAGCTTATAATAACATCTAACAAAAGAGTTTAAACCGACTTACTGTAGTTTTGCCGAATTCTGATAACATATTGAACTTTAAAGGATGGTGGCCCACATATTTTAAAAAGACGATGCTCTCCAATGAATCTTTGGGCAGAAATATTCCAAGAGATCATATAAGGACATATTCCTATTAATATAAAGAAGATGCAAGACTTGAGAAAACTGGAAAAGTATCTACCAGATAATGAAGAAGTCAAGGACTTTTACGGAGAAATTTTTAATTTGCCAACATGCGAGGGAGATTCATTTGAATTAATACAACCAGATGAGTGATTACTACTGATATATTATTATGTATGCCCATATTTTTGAATGAATGTTTATATAAAACATGTTTTCTTATTTTTACATCCTTGAAAAATGTGTATATTTCAAAAACCCCAAAAATCTACAAAAGTAAAAAGGAAAAAAAAACATATAAAAAGGTAAAATTCACCACTTTTTTATGCAAACTGATTAAAACACATTAATCTCGTGATTTTCTTACAACAGCAAAACAGGTTTTTTAAAATATTTCATGAAACAAGGTTTTTTCTAATTTCTCAACATTTTATAAAAATGGAATTATGGGGTTTCTGAAATATGTAATTCAAATATACGTAATATCGACCTATAATCTTTACTAGCTTGAGTTTAATATAATTATTAAGTAACTAAATTAGTAACTATAATTAGAACATCCGTCAAATAATTAGAGGATCAAGTTGGACTTCCACTAAGCAATTTTGTTTATCGCCTTCGAAATCTAATATACCAGTTTTAGAGCAACAACCTAAATGTACCATGTTTTTTTCCAGAAGTATATAAACTAAATAAAAACTATAAATTACGATGTTTAGCTTTTCGCCGAATAAATTTTTTATGTCATTTTTTAACGAGACGAGTATAGAGATTTGTTATATAAGCATAATTTAAAAAATGCAAATGTTTAGGTAAAATACGAAGTTCTTTGATACATATTTTGATAGTACACACGGTGTCCCAACGAAAATTTGTGCTCCCCTAAAACTCAACCAAATAATTTTTTTGCAAAGATAATTCTTGCAAGTTTAACCCTGTACTGAGGGTTGCGACCCCTAAGAATTTTTAAATGTGACAAGGAGACAAATGACATCTTTTAAACGGAGCTTTAAGTACGTAAATAACTAAGAGTTTTGGGGTTTCACTTAAGTGGTGAAAAGTATCATCACCAAAATAGCGTAATGGTATAGCTAGTTTTCTAGTTTTTTTGCAGGACGAGTATAAGAATAGCTGCTAAATCCTACAAAATTGTTACGATAAATATGACTCATATTTAACCTGTAAACATGTTATTATTCTAATAAGAATTTTCTAGTGGTTTCCCTAGATGGATACGATAAAACCGGTCTTCTTCTATGCCGTTCGAGACAGTTCAGGGGTCAGCACAGGTCAACATCCGCCCGCTTCGAAAGGAATCCAGAACAACTGTTAATAAATATATATAGAGGAATCTTCATTGTGTTAGACAGTCTGAATAATAATATCGAGTCGAGCTTTGAAATGTAACGCCCGTATTTTCGGAAATATAAATTGTAATAAATGTTGTAAATAAATTATATAATTATAGTATAAGATAAATTATTGTAATATTGTATAAATAAAGACTTTAATAAATTAAGTGTTAGAACATTTTTATAATAAATAAAGTTAATAAATTAGATTAATAGACTCATAAATTCTTCTATCCGCCAATATTGCTCGAATGTCGAATAAGAATACAATCAGCGAATGTGGTATTTGCGCTTAAAAGGAGAATTCGTTAATTACAATTTGATCAATGCAGATGCCTCTGCACATTGGCATCCTCTTCACAAAAAAATTTGATACTACTGCTCCCTTTTATTTACTTAGGTTCTCTTGATTAATAGTAACCTTTATGAAACTATACGCTTGTGGCATTTTTTATTTGTGCCCCATACATTGAGCTTTAAGAAATTATACAGCTACAGAGACACAAATTCTGAGTCAACCAATAATCTCCCTTAATTTCATGATGATAAACTAATGGATTAAAATAAAAATAACATATAAATATAAGTTATAATAATATAGTCTCCCGTTTTATACAAGTTTTATATAAGTTATAATATGTTGTAATAATAAACAAATAATTTGTTATAGCTCTTTTAATACAACGAATTTCTCAATTACGATATACACAGCAATAATGAAAAAGGCACAAATTTTAGTTGAGACACCATGTATTTTTTTGTTTAAAACGAATTCTAGTTAATTTACATAAAAAACCCGAAACATTTTTTTCTTAATTCAATTCATAATTTCTGACCAAAAATCTTGTTTTTTAATTGGATAATTTAAAACATAAAAACCTTATTAATATTGTAAATATTGATATTAAGATTAAAGAATAAAATTAAATATTAAAAAAACCAATAAAACAAATATCGGTGGCTGTTATAGATCTTAAATAACTCCAACATTATGCCGAAAAAATTTAACATCTCAACTTTTTTTAAATTTATTTTTGTCAAGCCGTTATTTTCTGCCACGTCAACCAGTGAATACAGTAAAAAAAATAGATCCACTAGCAATTCCAGACACTGCTCAGAAATGCAAGATATTAGAAATAATGATGTCAGAAATCTCCTTCTTAGGGAGCCTGTGCATTCCGAACGTTAGCGATCATTCTGGCTATGATGACTTTGTTGGGTGCTATACGGAATAGCTGTATTGAGGTCTTTCTATACCATGCTCTAAGGTTAGCAAGCCAGGATATTCTTCTTCATCCTGCGGCCCTTTTTCCTTCAATTTTACCTTGCAAAATGCATTGGAGTAGCTCATATCTTAGCCTTAATTTCTCATAATATGTCCAAAGTACTGCAGCTTACGGCCCTTCACGATGCTGACCAAATCCGCGGTTGTGTTCAGTCTCCATAGTACTTCTTCATTGGTGATTTTCTCTGTCCAAGGTATCTTTAGGATTCTTTTGTATAACCATTGCTCAAAAGCCTGAAGTTTTGATAGAGTTTCTGCCTTCAATGTCCACGTTTCTACTCCATACAGAAGCACTGAGTACACGTAACCTTTAAGAAGCCTTATTTTTGTTTCTAGGAAATGTCAGAAATCGTCGGAGCTAAAACATAAACTATGTACTTCCACTCAACTACCTAGTAGAAATCAAACTAAGAGTAAAAATAATACACGATAAAAAGAAAAGAGGTAGTAAATTAGAGAGATATGACGTGGAAAACCTTACAAATACACAACAAGCGGAGTATAGAGAAAACTTAAAACATGACTAGAGAAAAAAACAAAAACACACAATAATATAGACCTAATGACATACAACCGTATTTGAGTAAATGGAATAAAATCATAAAAGGAACAGCTAATGAGGTGATTGGAACGGTTCAGGTAAAACTAAAAGAACATTTGTTTGACGAAGGGTATTCTAAAATATCAAAGAGGAAAAACTAAGCATACCTAAGATTCCAACAAAGGATAGTAACAAAACAGTAACAATAGTCCAGGTTATGGTGGTAAAAATAGTAGAAAATTCAATTTTTTTTATATGCATCGATCTGCTTGAAATTTTGACAGTAGTTAAAAAATAGCTTAAAGGTCAAAATCTATTCTATGCCAATATGTGCTTTTCCTCTGGAGGGATTACCACCCCAACTCGGGGGTGTAAAAAGTTGATCGAAGATATATTAACCCTTTCATTACTGTGAAGACATATATGTCCGAGCGTATTTCAGAAAATCTGATGTCATCTGTTTGTCCCCAAAGCCCATGTTATTTAAACGCATACGTATTTTTAGACATTCCTTACTCATTATCTATAGAGCGTTTCACGTTAAGAAAATAACATTAGGCTTATTGAGATCAGTGTTGCCAAAACTTTCAGGAATGCGGTTTACTAGATTGTCGATATATTTTTCGAATTTCCATTTTCAATTAACATTTAACTGAAAAGTCAGAATAACAACTGCAGAACCACAAAGCCTTATTATCATTATGTAGTCTCAGAGAACGACATAAAATCGCTGACATACGCACACCGTATTATTTTAAGTTGCAATTAGTAATTAGATATATGCATTCCAAGCGGTCCGTTTATTTGCTTTTAAAGCTTTAATAGCCGGCAAAGTGCATGATTTAACTAAGCAATATTTTCTACTCATTTCTATAATTCATGGTATATGATATACTTACCGAAAAACAAATAAACTGTCGTTACTATAATTAAAATAAAATAAAAATATAGAATAGAAATAAAATAAAATTATCTTTTGTAAATACTATTTATTTAATTAAAATCATTTTCCCTACTTTTCATCTCTTGTTTCGAATGGGCACTTTTGGTCAATTACGTTAAAAAACGTTAATTTAATTCATGTCTGTGAAAACGAAAATACAAATTATACAACCCTGAATCGTGCTTGCGTTCAGCGTGGCATCGCTGCGCTTCTACGTCCATAAGAAATGCATGGCCCTATCTCCGCAATGTTATTTTCTTAACGTGGAACGCTGTATAGCAGTATGTATATAGTATGCATATCACGTCTGTAACCTATAAACTGATGTTAACTAAACACTTGCATCAACAACTCGTATATAATACAATTTTAGTAAAGAAAAAGTGGCTGCTCTGTGTTTTTAAAAGTTTATATATAATTTAGTTGCTGATTAACACATTTTAGAGATATATATTGTTTAATTTTGATATTGTTTTCATCGATTTTACCATAATTTCTAAACGGAACTCTGGTCTCCCAGTAGTAGTTTAAACCTGGTCGTATGTATCCCATTCGTATTGTTTGGTTGCAGCCTTACTATGGCACGTAGACGTTTTCTAAGACAAAAAGAGCTTCAAAAAGAAATTGAAAACCTCTCAAATATTTCTGAGTCCGATTAGAGACTGAGTCTGATTATGTACCGTTGACGATTCTGCCTCAGACTCTGATGAAGTACCTGACAATATTTCTGACCGTGCGGATGTAAACATCACTACTTCCGACTAAGAAATTTTTGATAACGCGGAAATATCTGAAGATAAGTGTGAAAGGAACGAATTGACTGCACAATGAGATATACCAAATATAACCTTTTGTCCGAAAAAACAAACTCCTACCCAGAGAAATGAGATAACAATACTAAATAAAGGTTTTCGTCCTGTTGATATTTTTCTAAAATTATTTCCGTGTAGTTTATTTATGCATATTGCTTTATTAATACAAATCATTTTTCATTAAAAAACTTTGCAGTTCAGCTTTCTTTGAAGATGTATTTGGTATCTTAGTGAGCTATCCCAAAATCTATAGTTCCATCGCTTCTTGCGATGATAGGGTTCATTTTTAACTATTTCTTATATAGTTGAAAGTAGCATTTATGTTAAATTAAAAGTGGAAATCATCGAATTTCTTATGCAGATTTTTTAGATTTTGTATATTTTTACATACACTCACACGCACATACACACACACACACACAAACACACACACAAACACACACACACACACACACACACACACACACACACACACACACACACACACACACACACACACATAAGTAAAATAATTTATAAATCTACTTATAAATTATCTTATATACTAAAACGCTAAGCCCTTTTCTTGTCCACCACTTTACTCAAAAACCATATTAGATAATTAATATATTTTCTCGGAATATTATTAGTATTACGTATGAGATTGTCAAGATATACTTTTTGTACAAAAATTCACTTCCGGTTTTGAGATGACCGGAAGTTAAAATTTACTTTAAGTTTTAGACCCCACAATGTTATATGGATCGAAAGGTCTCGTCGAGACGAATCTAAATATGTACTTCCGGTTGCGATCCGACACCGGAAGTGACCCGAAACGCGCATAAAACGTCAAGATAGAGCAAATCTGACACCGGATTCGTGATCAGCATGCAACATTAACTGCTAAATGATATCCATGTCGACATTTGATGAACTAAAAATTGCATTCCGGTTTTAAGGTCGACTTCCGGTTTCGTTTTTATTAGTCAAATCAATAGTGAATTCAACGTAGAGTTCAAAAATGTAAGTTCACGAAATTTTCATTTATAGTTTTTGAGTTATTGATAAAAATATTTTTAGTAAAGTAGAAAAATTTACGTTATCAAAAAACATGAGAGTCAACGAAGGTGAAGATAATTTTGCAAACTATCTTCTATTAATTGGAAACGGCACCGCTGGGGAAAATATCACCCTTCCTAATAATATCAAAGGTGAAGGAGACGTTGTTAAATTCGTATATGGCAATATTCAAAACTCTATCGCTGAAGGATTGCTTACAGAACTTACTATTCTTGCTCCAACTAACGATGATTGTTCACAGCTCAATCAAAAAGTTCTGTCTCTGTTAGATAGCGAAGAACGTGTGTATCTAAGTATAGATAAAGTACTTAGTGATGATATCAACAAACATTTAAGACTGCGTACAGAGTTTTTGAACAAAATTGAAGGATCAGGCTTACCAAGACATCGTCTTCCTCTAAAGGTTAATGCAGTTATTCTTCTAATGAGAAACATGAACACTGCTAAAGGTCTTATAAATGGAACACGTCTCAAAATAAAATAATTGCATACCAGTCGTTTGGAATGCGAGGTCTTAACGGGACAATCAACAGGACAAATCATTCTTCTACCTCGGATCAAACTTTCGCCAACTGAAGGAACCTTCAGTTTTTCCATGCAACGACTTCAGTTTCCAGTCCAATTAGCTTTTGCGATGACCATCAACAGAGCACAAGGACAAAGTATGAAGAAGGTTGGGATTTATCTTCCAAATCCTGTTTTTTCCCATGGACAGCTATATGTAGCAATGTCTCGATCCCGCTCATTTGATGGCGTAAAAGTTTACATAACTCCCGGTGCCAAGCAAAAGTTTTCAGAAAATGGAGACATTGTAACAAAAAACATTGTTTTCGACGAAATATTTCGTGATATTTAATACACTTTTTACTTGCATTATTATTGATGAATGTTATGTATATTCTTGCTTATATTGTTTGTATTAATCTCTTAATTTTTTTCGCAAAATAAAAATTTCATTTAAAAAACTCGATGTCGAGTTGGCCCGCTAGTAATTTTGTTATTTCGCAACTTATTTGTATTAAAGGTATTAGCAAATATATCATAATTTATTTATCAAATGTTATGGATTTCGCTATGTTTACATCATATTAAAAAATATGTTCTGTTCTGAATTCAAAATACTACTCTACACTCTCTACTAAGGAACTGCTTTCCAACTAACTTCCTTTCCAAACGCTTATCTTACTAAAGCGGTCAGAATCGCCGCATTTAAAGTGTTCTACTATATGTTACCGCGTCTTAAATAAATTAGTAAACCCTAAAATGAGAGAATACTCAAAAGCAGTTCTATCTCGATACGTAATAATATACAGTATGTTATATTTAAAATAAGGAAGTTTATAAGAAAATAAACTCAAAATATTTGAGATTAATTGGGCATATATAAAAATCTCTCATCTTAAACTATCAGATAATAATTATATCAGGTTCTTCTAAAACATCTTTTTGTAACTCTCAAAGAATCACGCCGTATATAAGGCCATATATGAAACCTTTATTTGCAAAAGTCTCTAATCGACAAAAAAATCAAAATTCCCTTTTTTTCGCCAAGTTAAACAAGTTTTCAATAAGAAACCTATAACTATCGTTAAAATCTTTTATAAATGCCTCTTTAGCATATAAAAGCAAATACACAGTTGCTGGTTATTTGCAAAACTCTTTCTTTGTATTCACAGTTTATTTGCAAAACTGCTTGTTTGCCGTCAACCAATAAGCACGCTATACGTGCTATACATTAATAGAAAAGGAAAAAAATAGCCGTTGTCGTAGAAACGAGTAATGCCATAATAAGTAAACAACCTACAGTTAGAAAATAGGTGTTGGTTGGATCATACAAGACTGGAAAAGTGAAGCAAAAAATTCGTAAAACTGCCTGGAGCCTGGCATTTCAAATTAAAAGTGAGATTAATTACTAAAGTGACACAGGAATGCCTAAACGTGTTTGTAAAAAAATATTCGTTTTCATCCATTCCGCCAGGTGAAGCACCACTAAGCAATAAACTTAAAGGTGATAAAGCTTCAATTATTAATTTTTTTGGATAAGCATTATGGTGAAAACTGGAGGAAACTACCAGAAGTACTTAAGGGCCGGTTGTACGAACGCTAATCAAAACTTGATTGTAATCACATATTTAATTGTAAGCAAATACGTCACAGCAGCAGCCAAAATTATTAAAAATTGCTTATTATTATTATTGATTTGTAAATAAAAATATGAAATTACCATCAGAAAGAGTTTAATTATGGTTTATTTTAAATTAAAACGCAAAATAATAAAATTGAATGAAATAAATCAGTCAACATAACCTCAAAATGTGACGTATTTGATTTTAATTAAATATTTGATTACAATCAAGTTTTGATTAGCGTTCGAACAATCGGCACCTAGACTTCTACAATAACCTTTTAAAGAAAACTGCTGTAAGTACAGTAAGAATTGAAAGTGACCAAGGTTTATGTAAAAACGAAAACGACACTAAACTCATTTAATTTTTTACCTGTTAATTCGGAGTTCTTTGAATAAAAGATACTTAAAACTAAATTTTGTTATTTGAAAACCTTTTTCTAATGTTTGTAACATATTATTGGGGTTTAATTAACATACTATTCAATAAAAAAAACTTTAATGCATTTCAGTCAATAATTTATTTGCAAAATTTTCTCTTTGCGAAAAACAAATTTTATCAAACAAATTCATCATTACGTGTTATTAATGGATATACAGTGTGGCACACCGAAAACGAAACAGAGGCATTTACTGGCAGATGATTCCTTTTTTGAAAAAACGCTCGGACCCGTCGATTTTGTTTTCGAGGGGGACACAAAATTGGCATAAAATCACTTTAACATTTGCAGCCCCTTAAGCGGGGGTGGCATCATCCCTAAAATCTTAAATAAAAAGGGGGGTCGAATGATCCATTATTTGAAAGGTCTTTCAAATCCCTTTATAATGATGTAAAATTCATGTATTCAATTCAGTAGTTTTGAAGATTTATTGATTTAAAGTTTAAAGTAGACTTTAATAGGTACATCAAATTAGTTTGTACTTCTTTCAGAAGAAATTTGAGTAAAAGCATTTTCTTGATAAGTAAATGCTTTTATTTACTACGCCCATGGTTTATTAATAATAAAAATAGCAATTGAAGTGTCCTTTGTGACAAAAAAAGTTGTGTCTTGAAGAAACATAAGTAGAGAATGCCACGTACTTATTTTAAATAGGAAATAGTACATTAGTTTGCGATTGATTTGACCAATCTTTGTTGTTAAAATATCATTTATTGCTTTATACATAAATTAACCATGGTATATTCCACGGCAGAAAGGGTTGAAATTATTGAAATATTTTTCAAAAATAATCAGTGCGCTAATAGAACAGCACAAATTTTTAATGAGCGACATGAGAACAATAATGTGCACCGAAAATATGTTCTAGAACTTGTAGCTAAATTTCAGGAAACTGGATCAGTCGCCAATAAAAAACGTAATATTGAAAATCCTATAAGGAACGAAGCAACAGAAGTGGGGGTTTTAGGGCAAGTTATTGTAGATCCTACATTAAGTACCCGCAAATTGCAAACTTCGTGTGGTGTTAGTCGACGTACTATCCAACGGATTCTAAAGGCCCATAATTTTCATCCGTATAAAATTCACCTTGTACAAGAACTTAATGAAGATGATTTTGATAAGCGATTAGAATTTTGTGAAGTTATGAGTGAACGAATTACAAACGATGAACAATTTTTATTTAACATTTGCTTTTCCGACGAATGTCCTTTTTTTTTAAATGGCGAAGTAAATCGTCATAATTGTCGATATTGGTCGGACTCTAATCCCAGAATTTACCATGAGGTACACACACAGCAGCCATAAAAATTAAATGTTTGGGCTGGCATTTTTGGCGATCATTTGGTTGGTCCTTTTTTCTTACCTGGAAATTTGACTGGTGAAATGTATTTGGAATTACTACAAAATGCCATAGATCCTGCGCTAACAGATATAATTGAAAATCAGAATGATGGTCGATACGTTGAGAATATGTTGATGTTCCAACAGGATGGTGCGCCACCACATTACGCATTAAGAGTTCGGCATTATTTAGATCAGACCTTTCCAGGTCAATGGATTGGTAGAAGAGGTGCCGTTGAATGGCCCCCAAGATCGCCAGATTTATCACCTTTGGATTTCTTTTTGTGGGGTTACTTAAAAAGCAAAATCTATGCTACTCAGCCAACATCCTTAGAAGATTTACGACAAAGAATTGTGAATGAGTCATCAAATTACTCCTCAAATATTGCAAAATGTCCGGCAACGTTTTCAGCAAAATCTTTATTATTGCATGGAAAGTAATGGTGGTCATTTTCAACATTTACTCGGCTGGCAGGTCAGTTCATTCTTTATTTTTTAACAACTTTGCTGCTATTTATTGATCTCCTCTTACGATGATGTATTTAAACTATAAATCAATAAATCTCCAAAACTACTGAATTGAAGTACATGAATTTTACATTATTGTAAAGGGAGTTGAAAGAGTTAAATGATGGATCATTCGACCCCCCTTTCTATTTAATATTTTAGGGATGGTGCCACCCCCGCTTAGGGGGCTGCAAATGTTAATATGATTTTATGCCAATTTTGTTTCCCCCTCGATAACAAAATCGACGGGTCCAAGCGTTTTTTTTTAAAAAGGAATCATCTGCCAGTAAATGCATCTGTTTCGTTTTCGGTGCGCCACCCTGTATTGTATTGGCTAAAAAATGTAATAATTCGAAAATATAATTTACATTAAAGCTACAATGTTTTTTTGTTGCTCCTGAAAAGTAAATCAAATAGTAAAGAGGAAGTTTTGCAAAGAACGGCCTCATATGTAATTTCTAACAATTTCATCTTTTTATGTGAATAATACTCCGCAAAAAATATTATCCTGCAATGAATTATCCTTCCGGAAATTATAAAATGAATGTTTATCTTTCATTTATTTATACAGCACACTAAAAGATTAAATACATTGCTAAACAAGCATAATCAGTGTACCGTGAGATATTAAATGTTTATATGGACATTATTGCCGAAGGCAGAAAAAATGCATAAAGTAAAAGAAATTATACACCGCTCCAGAGCTTTTAACAGGTAGATAGTTTATGGTTAATTAATAAATTGTTTGGCAATACCTATTATTATTACATGCTAAAATACACTGCTTCAAAAAAAAAAACGTGGAAAAAACAAGGAACAAGAAAAGTGCAAGCGATCAATAGAACTATAGGTAGTTAAGCAATAATAATTCAGCTAGGTACATTTGGGCAGATTCAATAAGTTAAATAAAGAGACTCAAATATTATTTGAGGACAAAAAAACCAAAGTGATAACATATAAACTGAATGAAATTATATCATTAGCATGACAACAACAAGGTTTTAGGTCGGGAAGATCATGCACCGACGCTATATTTATAAAGAGGCAAGTTCAAGAGAAATAATTAGCATACAACAAACCGGCATACCTATATTTCGTGAACTTTAAGAAGGCATTTGACAGGGTGAAATTAAAGGACGTCATTATCTTATTGTACGCAAGAGGGTTACCTCTAGGAATAATTAAAATGATCGAAAATATCTACCAAAACAACACAGTAAACCTGTGTTGTTCAACCTGATCATAGATAAAATAATAAAAAAAGTAAAAACTAAAAAAGAACACCAAATGGGAGAGAAACAACTTGAAATAATCTGCTATGCAGACGACGCAATACTACTCTCTCAAAGTGAAGATGATTTAGAACGCTGCACCAATTTACTCTCACGTATTCGAAGACATATATGTCGCGTAACCACCGGGTATATGTGGTACAATGGATGTGCGTTATATAACAGGTGAGAGAGGGTGAAAGGCGAGTTTCTGGTGCCTTAAAACTGAAACATGTCCACTAAGGGAAGAAACCTCAACAGAAAATCCTGGTCCTCCAAACTTGGGGATTGGAGCGATGGGCCAGTTCCTCATCATCTGGAAAAAACCCTTCGACTAAAAATTATAACGCCGAACCTTGAAATATGGATGGAAATTTTAACTAAAATGACGAAGCAAAAAATGGACATCACAGTGCTCTCTGAAACCAAAAAAAAAAGGCCAAAAATATAAACAGATTAAAGACTACATTCATATATGGTCAGGAGTAGAGAAACACGTACATGATAAATCAGGGGTCTCAATTCATATAAAAAGAAATCGTTAAAAAAATTATTATAAAGGACTATGCGTATATCTCTGAAATAATTCTGACAGTAACTGTCAGATTGTACGGCACTGAAACAATAGTTGTTGGAGTCTATGCGCCAACAGACGATTCAAATGAACAAGTTAAATATTCGTTTTATGACGAGTTATCAAACATTTGTGATAAAATAAAAAGTCATCAAGAAATAATAATGTTAGGAGACAGATAATGTTAAATAGAAAATAATGGAAAAAGTTTAACTAAAGTAAGACATTGTTCTGAAGCTATTTTCTTGTGGCATTTTAAATTAATTACTATTTAAATGGGAATTTAAAATAGAACGATTTTGAAGTGGAAATTAAAACGTCAATAAACGTATTTTAACCTTTAATTGTGGCTTATTCCCATTTAAGTAGTAATTCAAGAGAGACAGCCTTTGAAAAAAGTAGAATACAGAATTGCTCATGGTAATAAGCAAATCAGAAGAATTTTAAAAAGAAAATAGCTATGCTTTTACCAAGAAAGGAAAGCTTCAATAATAATGATTCTGAATTAGATATATTTCTAAATATATGTTACTAAAGTAATAACTTACCTGAAAATCTTTCAGGTAAACAAATACATCTTCTTTTGCTAAACAACTACTTTCTTATAATTTAATCATATTTGGGAAACGGTTTATTATAGCAATAAGTGATATTACAAAAATAAAACCCGTTTAAAAAGTACCAGAATTTGCAAAACAATTTCGCTATCCTTGAATACAAGACTTTCAAGAATATAAGTTTGCTTATTCAACTTTTACCCAATTACATTATTTTTATATACATTATTATATCACATTTTTGTCGATTTCTACATAATGCACATGTATGCACAAATGTACTACTTTCATGTAAAATGTCATAGCACAAAAAGGAATGTACTGATTCTTTGAACAGTGGCGTCGCAAGAAATTTTAAAGATTGATGATCTAAACAAATCGAATGCAAGTTTTAGAAAAAGTTTCAATTAATTGTTTGTGGAAGTTTGGCACCTCAACCCACAATGGAATTATTACACGAGGCTGATGAGCAGCAAATAAGAGAACTAACTGATCAGGAAATAGAAGCAGTAATACAAAAGGTAAAAAACAGCAAAAGTATAAGAGGAAGTTGCGTCACGACAGGACATTAAAGGGTGAGAAACAAATCACAGTTAAGTTTTGTGTATAAACAAAGAGGATATTTCATTTTTATAAACAAACATTGAGTTACCATGTGTATTTAATTAACTCTTTGGTCGCAACTAAGCATTGCGACGGTTTGCCACTGAAGGATATGACGGGTCATTCCTCCACCAGATTTTTAACCGTTTGACTTGCAGTTCCACAATCGCAATTTGCGAAAGGTATTTTTCCCCATCTGAAAAGTGAATCAGTGCAACTGCTACAATTTGTTCTCGTTCTTTAGTAGAAAATCTTTTATAAAAGGTATATTTACAGCCCTTTTGGGCTGTAGAAAGGTTTTAACCCTTAAACATTAAATGCAAAGAGGCTTACAGTATAATAATATGTCAATATACGAATAATTTATACTTGAAGTTATATGTACACACACCTGTTTGTATAATTAAAAGTATATATATGCGGACGGTATTAGAATAGAATTCAATCGAGAATAATAAGTCATGGTAGATATATCTTCTTCTTGTAAGGCACTATACTGATCTTCTCCATACACGGACAGGTTAAACAAAGTTGGGGCCTCCTTGCTTTAGTCACTGCGAAATTAAAAAAAAAATCTGTCTGGTGGTTTTGTATTCATAGACATGCCTGAGTTTCATCCATTGTGGCTTTAATGAATCTAATTAGCTTGTGTGGTATTGCCAATTCAGCCAATATATTGTAGAGTTTGTTCCTTTTGACTGAGTCGTATGCCTGTTGGAAGTCTACAAACACGTTGTGAACATCAATGTCATATTCCCATGATTTACTCAAGATCTGTTTGGCTGTAAATATTTGATCCAGTGTCGATCTTCCCCGTCGGAAGCCTGTCTGATACTCTCCAATAATATTTTCTGCTAGTCGTTGGAGCCGCTGGTTTATAATATACGTGAGGACTTTATATGCTATACATAGTAGAGAAATTCCACGGTAGTTTTTGCACTAGAGTTTGTCTTCTTTTTTGTAGATCAAATCATATTGTAGATATACAGTATTTAGCAAGTTGGAATAGGTAGTTATATTGTTATTGTTATTATTACCGACTGGTAATATAAACACAGTCAGTACCCTGTTTGTACAGAAATAAATATAGTGTTAAGATATAAGCGGTGGCAACTAATTAACAAAACCGTAACAACATTTCTTTCATACTGCAGGGCTAAATCACAAAACGTTTTCATATTAATTATTCCATCATCAGTTCTGCTACTAGGTATACATGTTTAAAGCCACTAAATGCATGGGTGAAAACCCTTTAAATTTTATTAAATTTGTATTAGGTTACATGATTACTAATAATTTTATAGGGTATTAAAATTTTAAGTACATTTACTTCATCGCAACATAAACTCCCACCGAGTAAAGAGTTACTGGTCCGGAGTCGTAGTCTCTAAAAGGACCTTAGATAGCAACTCTTAGTAACAATATATCTTAGGTAGTAAAATGGCGACGATAAAATCCCGTCTAAAGTATGACTAAGAAGAACTTTATAAGCCATTGCTTAGTCAATTAGCCTCTGTGCTTTAGAAACTCAGCACAAATGCCAAAGCCAGGGGCTTTTCCCATTTTCATTTCCTTAGGAGATTCCGCGATTTTTTCACAAGTGAAAAGGTTGATACTTTGTTTCAAGTAGACAAGCGGATTTTAAATTCTTAAGGTTTTTTTAACTTTAGTTGTGTGCAAGCGGTTTTGAGAGGCTCTTGAGATATACATTATGTCGGACTCCACTTGGTTTGGTGTTGTTACATTTGTTAAGTAATTGGGCTCAGTTAATAAGACATATAAAGGGTGATTCATTTAGAGGTACTTTTTTTGGTGGGGATTTGATTGGAGATCGTGCATGAATACTGTCAAACTGACATTTCGCTTTTGTTGACAGCGTCTATAAATTATTAAGTTGTATTTTGAAAATGGAAGTTCTGCGAGGAATGTGTTTCGTGCGTTTAGAGCAATTTATGGTCCATATAATCGGCTTACCTCTTCGTGGACTTTAAGTCAGCGTATGATAGCGTCCTAAGAGGTAAATTATACGAAGCCATGAATGAACTTAACATTCCCCATAAATTAATAAGGCTCGTAAAAACAACTATGAGTAAAGTGATCTGCAGAGTGCAAATACAAGGCGATATGTCACAAGCGTTTGAAACATATGCAGGGTTAAGGCAGGGAGACGCGCTGGCGTGCCTTCTCTTTAATATAGCGTTAGAAAAGACTATAAGAGATGCCGAGTTACACAATAGGGGAACAATCTTTAATAAATCAACGCAGATTATGGCATACGCTGACGATCTGGATTTGATCGCACGTACTACACGAGGACTTAAAGAGATGACTTCCACCTTCTTGACAGCCGCACAAAATATGGGCCTTAAAATAAACGAGGTAAAACCAAAATGTTAGCATCTATTCCAAATAACAGAGATAGAGCTAGAAACCGAAGAAAACTTCAGTATAGACCAATATAATTTTGAGGTAGTAAATAAGTTTACATATTTGGGTTCTCTCATAACAAACGATAATGACACATCTGAAGAAGTAAAACGGAGGATACTGCTAGCAAACAAATGTTATTTTGGACTAAGCAAGCAGCTAAAAAACAGAAATTTAAGCCAGAAAACCAAACTAATAATATATAGAACACTCATCCTACCAGTGCTGACATATGGGTCAGAAACATGGACCATCTCCAAAACAGACGCAAATCTTCTGCTCGTCTTCGAAAGGAAGATACTAAGAAGAATAATGGGCGCATTCTGTGAGAATGGTATTTGGAGAAGGCGATATAATTTTGAATTGTACGAGAAGTATAAAAAAATAGTAAATGGTAGAGATGTAATATCCTTCATAAAAATAGGTAGGCTTAGATGGGCTGGACATGTGTCAAGAGCAAATGAAAATTACCCACCCAGACGAACTCTATTATCGGTCCCAGTGGGAAATAGGAGTAGAGGCAGACCACGACTGAGATGGAGGGACGGTGTGGACGAGGACGCAAGGAAAATCGGCGCGGCAAATTGGCAACGGTTAGCGATGAACAGAAACGACTGGCGAAATAGACTGGGAAAGGTCAAGGCTCAACTAGAGCTGCAGCACCACTGATGATGATGATGATAATCGGCTTACCGGACGTACAATTCGCTTTACAATTAGTAAGTTTGAAACCCAGCTTTCATTATTGGATAACACGCGACCAAATAGACCACATTCAGCGCGTACTGAAGAAAATATAGCGACGGTAACGGATAGTGTACTCGAAAATAATGAAGAATTATGAGGCTCATTTTTGGCTTAATGGGCACCTTAATAAACAAAATGCCCGTATTTGGGGTAATGAACAACCCAAAGGGGTTCAAGAGTTGCCATTACACCCTGAAAAAACAACTGATTGGTGTGGTTTATGGGCAGGTGGAATCGTTGATCCATATTTCATTAAAACAGAGGCCGGCCAGAATGTTACTGTGAATGGAGACCATTATCGCGCCATGATAACGGACTATTTGGTACCTGAAATTGAAGCTCGTGGTCTCGGCGACATTTGGTTTTAACAAGATGGCACCACTTGCCATACAGCCTGTGAAAGCATGGCTTTACTGCGAGAACGATTCAGTGAACAAATTATTTCACACTTTGGACCAGTGAATTGGCCGCCTAGATCCCGTGACATCTCACCTATAGACTCTTTCTTTTGGGGCTACCTAAAGTCCAAAGTCTACATAAATAAACCAGATACGATTGAGGCATTGGAGGCCAATATTACTTGAGTCATTGGTGAAATACCAATCGAAATGCTGGAATGAATCATCGAGACTTGGAACTTCAGAATGAACCAACTTAATCGTAGTCATGGCCAACATTTAAAAGAAATTATCTTTAAGAAGTAATTGTAAAGAATAGTTATTTTGTATAATAATAAATATTTTCAAATAAAATTTATTTTTTTCATTGTTTTTTCTTGTTGATAAAAGTACCTATAAATGAATCACCCTTTAGAACCAAGTCAATCAATTTCCAAATTAATGAAAAATTGTTGTATAAGTCCAATTCCCAATATTGAAGTGTAACTAAAATCCTAACCTCTGAGGTTAAGGTGCTTTTTATATTTTTGGCCTAACAATGACACGTATTTATTGTCGGAAATAGTTTATTGCTTTTGTAAATATTCTCCAAGAACATCAATACACTTTTGCATACGTTTGAATCAATTTTCGACGCATTTTTCAATCAGATTGAGGTAACTCCAAAACATGAGTTTTTAACTCTTCAACTACTTCTTCGGGAGTCAAAGATCGTTGACCACGCAGTTTATTTTTGATGTGCGGCAATAGAAAGAAGTCACTGGGTGCCAAATCAGTCTTTTGGCCGGTCAAAAACTCCATTGTGTGTGCTGATGTGTGCGAGTTTTTATTGTCGTGGTGACGAATGATTCGTCTCTTCTAATTCTTTTTTCGAATTTCACTGAAAACTTCTGGCAAACAAATGATTGTATTCCATTTAGAATTGACCGTCGTACGTTCTCGTAAGAGCACTGTAGGTACATGAACATTTATACCAAAGAAACAAGCGACCATTTGTTTCGATGTGCTCCTTTCACGAACAACTTTTGTGGGATTTGATTAATCTTGGAACACCCATACGGTCGATTGCTGTTTTGTTTCTGGCTTATATGCATAGATCCATGTTTCGTCACCTGTTTTAATGTTATACACAGTGGATGGTGATTTTTTCAACATTTCCTTCCACCAATCATTGATTGATACGAGCCCCTTTGTGACATTTTGTCAGATTATGTGGGATCCAACGTGAACAAATCATTTTTACAGCCAAATGATCATGTAATATTTTATTGATTCTTGTTATACTAATGCCCAAAGATGCCTTAATCTAACGTATGTCATATGACGATCTTGCTCTATCAGTTCACGCACAGCATCGATGGTTTCTGGTATATAACAGCCGATTTTTGACGACCTTCACGGACTACTATTGTAGTAATTTTTACGATGCTAAAATATCATGCTTGATCTCCGTATAACGATTTAAGTTCATCGATGCACTCTTGTCTTGATAATTCACGTCGAAAGTGATGATAAATTATCGCAAAAAAATGTTCAATTTTATTTTTTGGCCGAGAAAAATTTTTCAAGCCACTGTAAACAACACAAATAATGCTCATACGACAAAATTTTCTGAATTCGAATATGCTTACAAATGTCAAACTTTCCAAGTGTCAGATGTCAGTTGTCAGTACTAGTGTTGCCTAGGCCAGAAATATAAACAGCAACCATCCAATTTGTCGTTACTTCCTGTCCGTGACCTAGTCTAGTTTGTCTTAAAAATCAATGTCTTGATGGGTCCCTATATGAGAAACAAGTGTGCATGTTTAACCCCTATCTGATCCTTAAGAATTATTTAAATGCTTAAGTTTGTAATTTATGTTATAGTTTTATATTATACTGGACCTTTTTTTCTGTTAATAGAAAATGTTAGCATGTTCTGACTGACTGTACGGCCCTTGCCTATGCTCAATTCCCAAAAATCAACTGATTAAAATGCATGCCAGAACTATATGTAGAAGAATACAGAATATTGGCTTTCGTGTTAAAGAATCTGTTTAAGAACATATAAAAGTAATATGTGAAATAATGGGTGATTATCAAGGACGTTTCACGAAATGTAGATCAACGATTAATCAAATTTTTACGATGACATACTATACGACACGCAAAAATTGTCGACTGCATATATTTTTTAATAAATTATAAGCGAGCGTATGATATTAAGAGAGACAGATTATACGAGTACACGATTTCATAAAATACCGACAAAACTAATAAGATCATGAACTAATATGTCAGGTAATTACGATGACCCTAAGTCAAATGTAACAAAAGTCCACCGACGATAATTATTGCATACGTAAAGTCGGTCGTTTTGTTTCATTTAAGAATATTTAGAAACATCATTTTAAGGAAATCGAGTAAAATATTGTATATTAGATATTTTTTAAAGACATTTTAAGTGGAATCCCAAACAGCAAATTCCACTAAAAAGCCAACAGTTAATAGAACCTCCAAAAAGCCACATATATGTTTCGAGACTGACAAACTGATCTCTTCTTCTCAGAAAGGCATATATTTTTGAGTTCAAAAGAAAATCTACTCTATAGATATGCTGTTTCAGTACTATTCAAGGCTCCTGTAATATTTAGAAGCATTTATCTTTTGTAGGATCTTCAGAGAAGTCGCACAAGATTCTAAAGCCGTGTTTTTCTGCCAAATTACTGAACCATATGTACGGGCAGTATATATACACTGATTTGTATACCTAATAGACTATTTTTGGTTACAGTCTTCCCCCACTCATCCTGTTGGAGCAGGTGGTTTGGACTCTATTTAATTCGATTTGATTTAACGTTTTGATATTTATGATCTAGTTTGATTGATAATTTAACCCTCCAGTGGACGGGTGAGGCCTGACAGCTAAAGTACAACATAAAGTTTTAATTTTAAATTTTTTATTGATAAAAGTGAAACCCTATATTAATACTCGGTGACAGTAGAAGTGTTACACCCAGAAGGAATAATCTCTTGAACTTAATTTTTTGGCAACTAATGACTATATTTAAAACATGCTATGATAACAATACCAATGTTTTATTTTTTCTACTTTTTGTAAAAATAAAGTTTGATCTTTAAATTTTTTGTGAAGATTTTTTGTGAAGAGACCGATTTGTGAAAACCAGTTCATATAGAAATTTTAAGTTATTACTCCTCAGTTTAATCTTATTCAGTGTAAGAAAATGCCTCGAGTTCGAAAACACCAAAATTACCACCATGTTAGCGATTTTGACAGGGGTATAATTATTGCGTATAGAGATATCTAATAATCCATAATCTAATATGGTATTAGATTAAGAACTGAAACATTTAAGTGTATACACACTTAAAGAAAAAATTCACAGAGAAGGTAAGATAACACAGAGACGGTAGTATCGCCCTGCCAGAAGTGAAGTCCTTCCTCACAAACTTCCCAAAAGAAGGTGGGACAGCCCCCACTCAAAATGACAGGCTAGCTTGTATCTATTTCTAGGAAGATAAAAGGTTCGAAAGGTTCGAGGTAAAGAACGGTACTAGCAATTGCAAACGTGAGAAACATAAAACTTCCTGAATTACGTTCTCTCAGAAAATTACTATAACGTGCCTTCGACGATGTTTATCAAATCTATCAAAAAAGAACCCACTTGGCACCGGAAAGGATTAGCTAAGCCCTTTAATAAAGTATACTACTTCGCGTCTTTAATAAGTCGGGCCTTCCGTCTTTTGAGATAGTCGGTAGATTCCATTGGAATTTCCTAATGGTAAACACGACCACCTATATATTATTTGCAAATACGGCCATCGGCGTCGCAGCAACAGGAGTCAACCGTCTTTTTAATAGATTGGCAACTGTTATGTTGTTTTCATTGTACCTTTTTTGGTTATTAAATGATATTACTTTGTGTTCCTAAGACGTTGTTAAAGGTAAGGACGTTATCTTTACGTAAGATCCCCATGCCTGTTGGACGTAAAGCCCCAATTTTACTTAAATTAAGTACGTCAATGATGTCGGATTTTTATAGTTAACACATACATAATTATTTTATTTCTAGGACATTATTTACTTACTTTTAAAATGTAATAAAATTCTACATATTTTTCTTTTTAAAACAATTATCCACAAAACGCTCCTGATTTTATACCAAACTTATTAATTGCTAACAAAGTAGGCTAGTGCTCAACAAACCGTTGATTTTGTTTTTTTTTCCTTTTGATGGTCTGTCCAACTTTTTTCTTGTGCATATTTTTTCATCTAAAATAATTTCACTTTTGTTTCAACAATTGTAGAAAAAAAGTGGTTTACAATAACCTTCTTTTTATTACCAAAAATTGCTTGTATTTTTACAATGAATTGGTTTTGTAATTGTTTAGTAAAACAAATATGATAACTGTGTTATTATTAATTTTATGAAAAAAAGATTTTCTTTATAAAAAGCTCTGCATGGGCCAAAACCTAAAATGCAATTCTGAGATAATCCGTTTTTTTAATCTTATAAGAGGTACATAAAAAAACATGAATTTTGGAAACGAAAAAAATTTCAAGTAAAAGGATGCATATTGCATATTAAAACATAGTTTTTAATTCCAAACAACTTTCGATAATAGGCACTATACTATACTGCTAATAGGAGATATAAAGATACTTTACTCCTGGGCGAAATTCATATTTTTTTATATATCTCGTATAGGATTGTCAAAAATCTGTTGGTTGCATCTTAGATTTTAGATCATGCAGAACTTTTTGTTGAAGAATAACTTTATCTCGTAAAAGTAATAATACAAGAGTTATCATATTTTTGTGATAAATAAAAATGATGTTGAGTATCGGTAATTTGACAAAAATTTGCAATTTTTTTTAATTAGAAGGATGTAATTACATATTAAAACATATATTTTTATATAGACACGCTGTATGTGTCTACCAGATGCACGTACATAATATTTAAGTTCCTACCTAATGCAATAAACAGTTAATAGTTATTTAACCAACAAGTGTATTAATAAGGGCGATTAACAATTGAGATATTTTAACGCGTGAGCGAAGCGAGCGCGTTAATGTTCGAGATTGTTAATCGCCATTTTAATTCACGAGTTCGTTACAAAACTTTTCCGTCGACCGTACTTTTTAGAAATAAAGATATCTTAGTTTAAATATTTATTTACTTAACGATAAACAACAATTTTTTCAGCTTTCATTGACTGTATTCAAAGTTTCCTTAGTGGTAGTTTTATTATAGTAAACATTAATATTAGAAATGGTGCAATTACTGAAATTAAAGGAAGATATTGATACATGATTATCTGCTGTATAGCATTTTGACAAATTTATATTTAAGTCTTTTTGGACCTCTGTAAATTCTGTGATAGAAGAAGTTAAATTCTGGTGGAGTTAAATTAAACTCTTCGTCAATATCCATCCTTTGATTTTTCAAATACACAGAATTTTAAACAATAAAGTAAATAATGACATACAATGACAGATAGTACTAACAGCGGCTACTTCATTATAAATTAATTTTTTAGTTAGAATATAAATAGGTATATGTTTGGTTGCCTACACCACAGGTCACTGCCAATCACAGAGCGTTTAATTAATTTATGCAAGCAATGTATGTTGTGTTGCCTATAATAAAATCGTTCATTAATAGAAAATCATTCATTAATTGGGGTCATTAATCAATGATTTTGAGGGTGTTAAAATTGATCATAAATGGACGGTCGACGGAAAAATTAAGTTAATTGCTCCTTTTTCGTTTTGATCAGTGTATTTATTAATTGCAATGTAGATTTTAATATACACAAAAATAGCGTCCGATCTGAAAACAAAAACGTGAAATAAAGAATCGGTATTTTTATATTTGTAATGGTGGGTTATTTCCAATTATATATTTAGTAAAAAGCTGAAATAGAAGGTTACAGTATACATCAATATAAAAACGTCCAGTTATTTAATAAAATGTTAATTTACTAAACAATAGCCTCATATAAAGTTAAGTTAATATGTGTCATTAAATTTCGAAGAAATTGTTTTGGAAATGTTTTACAATAATATCTTTTCTCCTAGGTCACGAATATGTATAACACGCACGTCTTTTTCTCAAGAAAATTGAATTTTTAGTTAATTCAATTCAGTACAATAAATTTTAATTTCTCTGTTACGTTATAAATGGAAAAAAATATTATATGGACATTGTTTTTTAATACTTTTTACTTGTGATATAACATTATGGGAACGCAATTAGCTACGAATCTCTAGAAGGGTAAATGTAAAAAAAAAATAACTTTTTTCATAACAAACAACATTTAAACTGTACAATACATTTAGATACATTTTATAAAAATATAAAATCATTTATACTTAAAAGGCCAACATCTGACATTAAAAAAATAGCCTGAAAAAATTGAAAGTATATTGGTGTCAGGATAGAGATCGATAGAACGAGTTGGGAGAGGGCTATATCCAAAAATGGACGACAGAAGGCTAAACAGAACCGAAGAATCTTAAAATAAGGGTTACAAAAGTGAAGAAGGAGTTATTGAGTATAATCTCATAAATAGAGAAAATTGGGTATTTCAGCACAACTCTGAACCAAGAACCAACAAAATGGAAAAAATGAAATAAATGATAAAATTGCAGGGAAGGAAGAAGTAGAAGAATGCACAAAGTCCTTCATATAATTTTTATTAACTTTACAGGCGTTTTATGCTCAAATGCAATTCTAAAAGAAAATAAGTCTAAATAAAATACTCTTTTTTTAATTTACAAAATCTGCGATTTCTGCTGCTCCTAATAATAATTATTTAATTTAAGATTTAAAAATTTTGACACAGTTAAATAATTCAAAAAAACACACACACACACATATATGTATATGTATATATATATATATATATATATATATATATATATATATATACATGTACAGGTTGTCCAAAAACTCTCCTGACAAATGGAGACCGGAGATTGCTCAGACAATTTAACCCAATTCACTTAAGGCCGTATGACACTATGCATTTTCTTGTATCATTTCTTATATCGTTTCTGATATAACAAAAAAATGGATAGTGTCATACAAGCGTATAAGTTCTTATATCAGAAACGATACAAGAATTTGTGTCCGCTGCAGTTTCTTGTACAAGAAATGCGCCAATTTGTGCGCAAAGTCGCAAAAGTAAAAACGTAAAACTTCTGTCATAATGGCGGCTGGAGGAGAACTTTGATATACAATTAGACCAAGCAGACATCAGAGAGAAGTGCCCACCAACAATAACCAAGATTAGAACAGCAGTAGCCAAATTGAAAAACAATAAATCACAGGGATTGGATCAAATAGCATCGGAACTACTGAAAGTAGGAGGAGATATATTACTAAAAACAATACATAACCGCTTTAAAAATTCGTGATTAGTTTAAAGATTATTTTATATTTCCAAATAAGAGAGTAGAATTTCAAGAGCATGCCATTCAAACACATAATTTGTAAAAAAAAAAACAAATAAATTATTACAACCAAATTATTTATTATTTCTGTCTTCCATTACAGCCTGTTGAATATGTTCAAAAATTGTGGTTTCCAATTTACTTTAAATATTGGGACATTTTATTTCTTTCATTTTTGAACCACAGCATTTTAAAAAATAATCAGTAGCATCTGGCTTGGGGTCCTCAGGTACTGCAGTTCTATTTTTATATGTGTCGAAATTTCGACCAATCATATGTCGAATCACATACAATTTCCGATAAAAGAACTTGCATAGTGTCATACAGAGCACAAATGTACGTGCAAGAAACGATACACGAAAACATAAATGACTTTCTATATCAGAAACGATATAAGAAATGATACAAGAAAATGCATAGTGTCAGACGGCCTTTAGTCCGAAAATGCTTTTCAAGAGCTCTTGTTAACAAACGTAATGGGCTGATGCTAAACGGGTACCCGTGTCGACGATTGATTAATAAATTTCAAGAGATATCCGTCCGTTGTCAGTATGGAATCTCCGAAATTATATCAGTTCCAAAGTAACAAGTGCACACAATACATGTTATGTCATGTTGTCGTCAAAGCAAAAAATTATACTAGCATATTATTTATTTAAAAAAATGCAGAAGAAAAGGGAGAAGCGTAAAAAATATGGATACATCCTATTTTGTTAGAAAGAGAAAAGTATGTTGATTTCCGTACACTTTACGAAGAATTGATAAAAGACGAAACAAAATTCTTCAATCACTTCCGAATGGGTCAAGAAACTTTCCGCAAATTGTTAAGAATAGTACATAATAAATTAAAACGTGCTGAGACTAATATGAGGATATCTGTTCCACCTGATAAGCGACTAACTCATTAAATTCTTTATCATTTAAAAATATAGACTATATATAAAACAAAAATTATTGGTAAAATGTGGGTGATTCTGCAAAATCGAAATCTACGTCGCTTTGGCTAACGGACGACTGGTCTGATATTGAAGATTGTTCTTCAAATGAAGGAGATGATTTTGGTGCTGGTGTTTGTGGTTCACTCACTTGACTGAAATTTGCAGTTAAAGTTGAGGGTGTACTCCGATATGGCTTAAATGTTGAAAGGTTTCTATTCTGTTGAAAGAGATATGCTTGTGTGATATGACGTACTCCTTTCAAAGTTATGGGGCTGATAATTCTGGGGCTGCGGCTGGTTGCTTTGAGGCTGCGGAATATATATATATATATATATATATATATATATATATATATATATATATATATATATATATACATATAAGAAATACTGGATATTATTGACTGTCGATATAAACAAACAACACAGTTTATTAGGGCTGCAGTCAGTAGGTTTGGCCGGGATGTTATAGAAACACTCTTTTGACTTTTGGTCGAGCTTTCGGAATTCTTTTATTCCTTCTTCAAGACACTGTAATTAGAAGAAAGTGTAAATATTTACAACATATCTCAAATTGTCATTACAACTTACTAGTCGTTGAGATTATTTTTCTAAAGCTACGACACTCAACATTAAAAACACACTTACAACTTCGATACCGTTTTCACATTCTTAGTTGCAATTTTTAAGCCACTAACATTTTTGAAAATGTTCAATAGCTTAGGTGTGAGAACTGGAATATAGGGTAGGCAACCATACGTTATTTTAGATTGTGGTAGCTCTGATGTGTTCTGTGTCAATGTCTGTGTCATTGTCGGACCTCATTCACCTCATTATTATGAAAATTTTGGTTGTCAAAAAATTGCAAAGGAAAAGGAGAACCAAAAATAAGTTTATTCAAAAGCCCTGTAGGATAGGAGAACTCCTATCTACATCCTATCCTCCTATCCTCCTAGATACTACAAGAGAACTCCTATCCTACAGGGCTTTTGAATAAACTCATTTTTGGTTCTCCTTTTCCTTTGCAATTTTTTGACAACCAAAATTTTCATAATAATGAGGTGAATGAGGTCCGACAATGACACAGACATTGACACAGAACACATCAGAGCTACCACAATCTAAAACAACGTATGGTTGCCTACCCTATATTCCAGTTCTCACACCTAAGCTATTAAACATTTTCAAAAATGTTAGTGGCTTAAAAATTGCAACTAAGAATGTGAAAACGGTATCAAAGTTGAACACAAAGACAAAGAATCCTTTCACAATACAGGAGTCATCGAATGTTGTTTATTCTATACCGTGTGCCAACTGTAAAAACGTGTATATCGGAGAATCATCTCGTAATTTTCATAATAGAGTAATATCACATCGCAGCGACATAAAAACCAAAAAGATAAACGCATGTGCGCTCACAGAATATGCATTAACTTTAAAACATGAATTTAATTTCGAGGATTCCTGTATTCTGGCAAAGGAAAAAAACCATTCAAAACGTGTTTTCTTGGAAATGTGTTTCATAAAATCTAATACGTCTTGTATAAATAAAAAGTCAGACATAGATAAATTGAGCAACATTTATTGTTACTTACTGACAAAACATCAAAAATAAAATAAAGATTTACTTTTACATATACACACCGTAATACACCTGCATACAAAACATGTTGCATACTATCAAGATAGGTTTAAGATACTACTTACATTAATATAATAGCAAGAACTCCTAATTACTTTTTAATCACACCATTTTTGTTTTTTTTTTCTGTTCTCTTTGGATCAGTCAAAACACACCATGAAAAGATGCCACTAACAAAATTTTAACTTTCCAACTAAATTTTAAAATGTATATTGTCCATTATTTTAAATGTTATATTTTATATGTGTGTTTTTAATGTTGAGTGTCGTAGCTTTAGAAAAATAATCTCAACGACTAGTAAGTTGTAATGACCATTTGAGATATGTTGTAAATATTTACACTTTCTTCTAATTACAGTGTCTTGTCTATGTGTGTGTGTGTGTGTGTGTGTGTGTGTGTGTTACATATGTTTAATTGTTTAATTTAAACATTTGAATTAGTTAATTGTTTCAAAATTATTAAAGCTTCGTAATAATAATTCATAATCATTAGGAGCAGAAGTCTCGGATTTTGTAATTTATAAACAGAGTGTTTTATCTAGACTTATTTCATATGGTTTTTGTGATGAAGTACCAGTAATAATTGATGGTCTAGCTGTATTATAATACACTAATTTTAGCAACTCATTAAACATTTTTGGTTGCTAACAAAACATTTACCACAGTAATTCAAATGCACATTTTCCTAATTACTAAAAATAATTATAGCAATCTGCAATGGTCCAGTTTCTTTAAGGATTCCGAAAATGACCCACAAAACTTTTTTCTATATACTTGAAGGACATTATCGGATCATTCCTCGTCATTACTGCTAATACTCAATCTTACGTTCTAATTTCTCTCAATGTTGCCAATTAGGCAATTTATATATAAATTAAGTACTTTCTAGCTGATGCCATTGCACGAAAGAAACTAATGGCTTTAATTTCATAATTGGATTATTGCTTGTTTATTCTTTTGACTTGTTAATCACACATCATATTTATGATAGAAGATAGTGCAATCGATTAATTAAATGCAACTTTTGCGCCGTCTGACACAATGCAAACCTGCACAGATTGATGATTATCTATTTGTAATATCTTGATTCGATTAATATAATCAAAAGGAATGATTTTAAACAATTTTTTATACCAGATGTCTGCTGTATTCAAAATTTAAAACCTTAACATACTTCATTATTATAATATATAATAGGCGAGTCTTTTACAGCTAGCCCTGTTTCTCGGATCCTAATTTCCAGCGTTTTGTAATTGTTTATATCGTAATATAACTATGGATAATTGGTTTTCTAGCATTCCACTAGCAATATAATTAAAGAATAAATTAAAGCTAACTGTGCTCAAAACAGTAACGAAAAACAAGCTGGAAATACCTACAAAATTCATAAATACCGCCGAAAAATCAGACTTAAATAGTCAGTTTGCATTTCATAAAGACTGCACGCTTGTATCCTTTGCCCCAAAGATATCATACGAACAGAAAACATAATAATGATTAGACTCGTCATCATCATTATCGCCCAGCCCTTTGCGTCCACTGTTGGACATTGGCATCCCTCATTTTTGTCCATTATGCTCTGGCTTGAGCACTTTTCATTAAATTTCTTGACATTTTCTTGAGATCGTCAGTCCAACGAGTAGGTCTTTATCTACTTCTTTTGTCTAACCTCGGACTCCACTCAGACAAATTCTTCGTCCATCTTTCAACACTCATTCTGGCGATATATCCGGTCCAATTCAATTTCAGTGTGGCAATTCGGGAAACTACATCGGTAACTTCTGTTTTTCCTCTTAAGTCTTCATTTCTAACTCGGTCACAAAGCGATATACTCAGCATTGACCTTTCCATTTTCCTCTGAGCTATTTGCAGCGTTTTAGAAGTTATATTTGTCAATTTCAAAGTTTTGGCACCATAGGTCATCACAGGCAATACACATTGATCAAATGTTTTACGTTTTGATCAAAAGAAACTGGTATATCGCTTTTAAAGATGTCTTTGAGTTTTCCATGGGCTGCACATGCTAGGTTTATTCTTCTTCGTAGTTCGCATGTTTGGTTGTCTCTTGTAATCTTTATTTCGTGTCCAAGGTATATGTTTTTTTCCACCAACTCAACTTCGTTGTCTCGAATATTGATATTTTCGCTAGGTACTAGGATTGTCATGAATTTTGTTTTGGAGATGTTTATTTTAAGACCCATACTGGCACACACTAACTGAAGTTCATGTAGCATTGTACATATCTCCTTGAGGTTGTCCGAGAACAAAACTTCGTCGTCTGCGAATTTATATATATTTAGGGATTCTACAGTATTCACAGCCTTCCCTCGCTCAACCGTTTCCATCTCTCTCTGTTGTTCCATTCTCCATCGTTTAGTCCTCTCTTACTCATGGCGTCGTCTACTTCGTTCCTTCAGGATTTTCGGGGTCGTCCTCTTTTCCTCCTTCCTATGGGGCTTCATTCGGTTATTTTCTTTATCCATCTGCTATCGCTAGTTCTTCTTACATGTCCATACCACTTTAGTCTTTTTTGTTCTATATATGTTAGTATGTCTGTTTCTATTGATGTTCTTTGCTTTATTTCGTCATTACTTCTCCTATCCATTCTTGTTACTCTGCAGCATCTTCGCAGGCATTTCATCTCTGTTGCTACTATCTTACTGCTGTTTTTTTTGTTTATGATCCAATTTTCAGCCCCATATGTCATAATACTTCGCATTAATGTTTTATAAATCTGCGTTTTTGTCTTCATATTTAGGTGGCTATCTCATATACTGAGTTAAGTTGTCGGATTGCTGTTCTTGTTTGTCCTAATCTTTGTGTAATTTCTTCCTCTGTTGTTGCCTTTTTCGTGATTATAAACCCCAAGTATTTAAATTTATTCTTTCCTTTGATTGTTACGTTGTCATCAATTTGTAGATCTTCTATGTCTTCTTCACTTGTAGATAGGTACTGTTTTCGCGAGGTTAATATCTAGGCCAGCCTTGGTATATTCTTCTTGTAGTTTCTTCATCATGTAGCTGAGGTCGTCTTGGTCTTGTGCAATCACTACTTGATCGTCTGCAAAACTTAACGTATATAGGTATTCGTTCCGTACCGGTACTCCCATGCCTTCGCATTTTCTTTTCCATGTAGTCAAGGCTTTCTCTAAGTATATTTTGAATAGGGTTGGAGATGTGGAACAACCCTGCAGGAGCCCTTTTGTTGTGGTGAAGTCTCCTATGATTCTTGTTCCCATTTTAATGGACACTTTATTTTCTTTATACAGAGCTTTTGTAGCTTCTATGAGTTCCGTCTGTATTTCTAATTTGTATATTGCCTCCCATAGTTCTGACCTTGGTACAGAGTCTGCGAATTTCAAATCTGTTAATCTTCTACCGTCAATGTTTAGGCTTTCTTTCTATCGGACCCCTCTGCGGATTGAGATATGATCCACGTTTTTATGTAGTTTCACCGACATAATTACGTTCTTGTATGTATTGTAAATTAACCTTGTATATCAGTAGTCAATGAGGCATACTTGTAGTGCTTCCAGGATTTTGTCAAATTCTACCCTGTCAAAGGCTTTATGGAAATCTACAAAAGCCAGAACCAGTGGTCGATTGTATTTGATAGTCTTTTCTATTACCGTTTTAATGCTCTATAGGTGATTATTTGTTCCAAATCCAGTACGAAATCCCGCTTGCTCTATTGGCTGGTAGAAATCAAGTTTTTTCTTAAGACGATTCGTTACTATTCCTGTGAGGAGTTTGTATAGGTGACTAAGAAGACTTATAGGTCTGTAATTTTCTAAAGGCACATCTGAAAAGGTTTTTTTATTTTCATAAATAGACAAGTGCCTCCGATTTTGATTGCAACAGTAACTACACAATCTCCGCCTGCAGATTTGTTATTCCTAGCTTTCCTTAGGGCTAGTTTTATTAAGTCTATTGTGATTTCCGGTAGTAGTTCCGATCCTTGGTTGACAATGTCCTTTTTCCTTGTTAATATTTCTGGTACTTGATCTTCTCTGCTATTTGACTTGTGGTGGCTTGTGTAAAGCAGTTTGTAGAAGTCTTCAACTATTTTAAGTGTTTCCTCTCTGTTGGTTGTAAGATGACCATTTATATCTTTCTTCTTAAAGTGCCTATCCGTTCCAGATGTTGACGATCATCACGGCTATCTTTACTTTGTTTATTGCAGCGCGGAACAGTTCAGTGGTAGTCGTGTTATACCACTTTCGTAAATTTTGAAGCCAGGAAATGCGTCTTCTTCCCGGTCCTCTCCTACCATTTACTTTCCCTTGGAGAATCAGCTGAAGAAGGCCGTAACGTTCTTGATTTCTCATTACATGTCCTAGATATTCCAACTTTTTAGTTTTGACGGTCATGAGAATTTCACATTCTTTCCCCATTCTACGCAGGACCTCCACATTAGTAACTCTGTCAACCCAGGATATACGTAAGATGCGCCTATAACACCACATTTCGAAAGCTTTGAGCCGATTCATAGATGCAACAGTCAGTGTCCATGCTTCCATTCCGTAGAGCAGAACTGTGAATATGTAGCAGTTCAATAGACGGCATTTTATTTTTAATGATATGTCTCGACTGTTGAAAATGGTTCTCATTCTAACGAATGCTGCTTTTGCTTTTATTATTCGCTGTTTAATTTCTGTTGAGTGGTCCCATTGGCTATTTAAATTGGTGCCTAGATATGTATATTGCTCGACTCTTTCGATATTTTGTTGGTTGATTGTAAGTTGAGCGTTTAGTATTGGTTTTTTACTAATTGTCATAAATTTGGTTTTCTTTATGTTAAGAGCTAGTCCGTATCTGTTGCTGACTTCTGTTATGCGATTTGTTAATATCTGTAAGTATTCAGATTATCGGCAATAACTATAATGTCATCTGCATATCTAATGTTATTCAACCATTCACCGTTTATTAGTATTCCTTTCGCACAACCGTCTAAAGCTTCCTTAAATACCCATTCAGAATAAATATTGAACAACAATGGAGACAAAATACAGCCCTGTCGTACTCCACGTTCTATTGCAATTTTATCAGTTAACTGGTCTTCTATTTTGATTTTGGCCGTTTGATTGTAGTAAATGTTTCTGATAATTCTAAGATCTTTGTTGTCAATTCCAATTTCTTGCATTAGAGTCATTAATTTGTCATGTTTTACTCTGTCAAATGCCTTCTGGTAATCTATAAAGCATACGTATATGTCACAATTCACATCGCTGCATCTCTGAAATAGCACCTGTACAGCAAAAAGGGCCTCCCGTGTTCCCAGAGCATCACGAAATCCGAATTGTGTTCTTGTTAGTTGTTCCTCACATTTTGTATATATTCTTTTGTGGATGACCTTTAGAAATGTTTTAAGTAAATGGCTCATAAGGCTTATAATTCTATAGTCTTCGCACTTTCTCGCATTGGGTTTTTTTGGAAGATTTATAAAAGTTGACACTAACCACTCTTGGGGAACCGCGCCCGTATCATATATACTGTTAAATATATTTGTCAACCATTTTATACCATCATAGTCCATAAGTTTTAAGAATTCTGAGTGAAAATTATCAGGGCCTACTGCTTAACCATCTTTGGTGCTTTTGATGGTATATTTTACTTCTTCGACTGTAAATGGTGGTCCAGATTCGCAATTGGTGTTTGTTGTAATACCAGTGTTACTTCGTATATCTTCAAAAGTTTTTTCCACGCATTTAATCCAAATATCTTTATTTTATATCTTTAATCTTTATTATCTGCCTTATCCCCGTTGTTAGTCTTTTTCTTAATCTTTTACACACAAACTAACATAGCAAGGAATCCATTGTCTAATTAAAAATGTGCACGTTTAACAAAACTTGAGAAGAAACAAGAAAAATACAAAAAAAAAAAAATTAAAAAGCAAAGTAAACGTACTTATCGAAATTTATGTTTTATTCGTAATATATTGCCCTAGGGCCTAGAGGGTATAAAATATCTTCATTAATTTTACGATTATTTAGTATGTTTCTACAAATATCTAAAAAAGTCATATATTCTGCATGGCCTTACAAATAACCTCGCTGTACGGTACTTAAAGCTAACATTTCGATCAGTTTTTCTCTTTTTCTTACTACGGAAACCTAAAGAGTACACGGAAGATGGTAATGACCCAATATTCCAATTTCTGTTAATTTCATTACATCAATATTTAAAATGTTGATAACTGAAAGTGAAAGTACCAATAGTACCAATCTTGTTTTGATTATAGGAAAGCGATCGAATGTAAGTAACCTGAAATATATTTTTTTAATAAAAATTAGAATTTCTTGAGTATAAAAGATTGTGGTAATCAAAACTTCGATGCTAAGTGTAAATTAAGTTAGAAAAATATTGACACACATTTAATAATCTTTGAAAAGCACTTCAAAAAATTGTGAAATTTTCACAATTTGTATGTCAGCATTTTTTGAAAATGGATCCGCATTGGATGTAGAAACGTAAAGAGAAAATAAAAAATATAATTTGTATTACAATTAATTGTGATTTGTTTCCTGTGTAAAGCATTATGTTTCCCTCCAATCCATGGGCGTGGCCAGGATTTTTTAGTGTGGGTTCCATATATATACAAGGATTTCCACAGTTTTCACTGTATTCCTTCACTCAACCGTTTTCTCCAATTTTTCCTGTTTAGCCAGTCCCCTTCCTGTAGGTTTCTTCTACTCATTGCTTCGTCCACCTCATCTCTGAAAGATCTTCGGGGTCTGCCTCTCTTTCTTCTTCCTATCGGGCTCCACTCTGTTATTCTATTTATCCACCGATTTTGGTCTGCTCTTCTGACATGTCCGTACCAGGTTAACCTCTTCTGTTCGATGTAGTCTATTATGTCGGAGTTCATTCCCATTCTCCTCTTAATCTCCATGTTATTTATTCTATCTCTTCTTGTTACTCTGCAGCTTCTCCTTAGGAATTCCATCTCTGTTGTTCTTATTTTGTTTTTGGTTTTCTTATTTATTGTCCAATTTTCACACCCATAAGTGAGGATACTTCTTGTCATGGTATTATATATTTTTTTCTTTGTTTTCATGCTGATGTTCTTATCCCATAGTACCGGGTTCAATTTTCGTATGCAGTCTCTTGTTTGTCCTAGTCTATTTTTTATATCTTCCTCCGTTGTTCCTTTGTTTGATATTATGAAACCTAAATACTTATACTTGTCTGTTCCTTTGATTTGTTTACCTTCGTCTATTTCCAGCTGTTTTATTTATGTATTCTCCGTTGTTAGGTATTCAGTTTTCTTTAGGTTTATTTCCATCCCATTCTTTGTATATTCCTGCTCCAGTTTTCTCATCGTAAAACTGAGGTCATCCTCGTCTTGTGCGATCACTATTTGGTCGTCGCCAAAACTTAGCGTATATAGATATTCGTTCCTTACTGGTATACCCATTCCTTCGCACTTTCTTTTCCATGGTTTCAGGGTTTTTTCCAGGAATATTTTGAACAGGGTGGGGGATGTGGAGCAACCCTGTAGTAGTCCCTTTGTCGTCTTAAATGGACTGCATATTCTATTGCCCATTTTGATAGCTACTTCGTTATTCTTGTAGAGTGCTTTTACCGCGTTTATTAATCTTCGTGGAACTTCGATGTCTTCTATTGCTTCCCATAGCTTGGTTCTAGGTATTGAGGCATATGCCTTCTTAAGATCAACAAAGGCCAGATGGACGGATCTATTTTTGGCCATTCTTTTTTCTATTAGTTGTTCGACCGTGTAAATGTGATCTAAGCATGCTTTCCCCGCTGTGAAACCTGCCTGGTCTTCTCCGATTTTATGTTGTATATATATATTTCTAATTTTTCCTTAATGGTCTTTCCATACAGTCTGCCTATAGACGATATAATGCTGATTCCCCGATAGTTTTCGCAGTTTTTTCTATTTCCTTTCTTGTATATTGATGTCATATATGCTTGGGTCCATTCTGCCGGTAAGTCTTCTCCATTCGGTGCTCTCTCAAACATCTTATGTATCATACGGAATAACTTTTCCGACCCGTTTTTTATGTGGGTTCCAATGATGAAAATCGCCCCCCCCCCTAATTTGTATATTTTTTATTTCCAACAATGATATTTTTATACATGAAAGACAGTTAACAATTTTTTTAATAATTTTTTAAACTTAAAATATATTTGTTAGAATAGTAAATTTTTGAAACGAGTTACTTTTGTTTTTATAATAAATTATTGCGTTATCATCAGAAAAATTAGGGTGAGCACAGTCACATATATATAAAAATACATTAAAAATTCAGGTTGGCATTAAAAATTTATTATAACAACAAATTACAACACCATTCATCGCTGGAATGGTACGATTTTTTTTAATTCGTCCACTACACTATCTTTATCTATATTTAGAGCAACTTATTGCTCAGCAAACGGCACCATTGGATATTCCAAACAGTCTTGTAGCATTGTCGATCGAAATATCGATTTTATTGTGCTTAGTTTAGAAAAATTTCTCTCACCTTTTTACAGAAATTGTGTAATATTTCACCATAAGACATTTAATTGGGCCAGTCGAGAGCTTTTTAAGGTATAAAATTTTTATGTTTTCTTGTTTTTAGAAGCTTTAGTTTAGCTTCTAATTCTGAAGAACTTAACTCAAAATATTCTAAGGTGTATTTTAAGTCGGGATTTTATAGCTCAACTATATTTAACGATATGTACTTCATACATTTTTTTTTATTTTTTGTCAAGTTTATCGTTTAATGACTGAATCATTAGGTCTAAATCAGATAAAATACAAAGAGTTTCATTTCTTTTTTTATCTTTGGCTGTAAATGCATTTCCAGCATTATTACCTAATCTAGTAGACACTTTTCATTGTCTCGAAGTAGGAATTATAATTTAAAGCTTATCACACGTGTCTTTTATTTTGGAATAATTATTATCAAATATAGATGCTTCTATCCTTAATTCTTATAAAGCACTTGGTAAGTTTGAGACTTCTTCTATAGCTTAACAAATATCTATTATTGGTGATTGAAGTAATTTGCTAACTTTAACAACCATTTGCTGAATTGGATGCTTTATTTCCAAATCCATAATAAACTTAAAGGATTTCATTTGATGTAGCTATTTACCGTTAGCTCTAACTTTAGCATCAGTTGCATCATCAACTGTCTCTTCAGCCTCCTATAATTTCTTTGAGTTGATTTTTGATCACAGTAACTGCTTCAACACGACAAGCCCAACGTGTTTCAGATAAAGATTTCAAATTTTTTTAACTTTTTACCTTTTTATGACCTTCACAATGTCTAATAATGTAAAAGGGGATCAGCTATGATGTTATTAAATTGACGTTGAATTCTTTCTTCCAATTCTTGGCGTGAATTTACCTCTCTAGCATAGACTTTTTCCTTAATATACGAATAAACTGCGTAGTCCAAAGGATTAAAATCGCATGACCGAGGAGGCCAATGAATCGGAGCTTCTGCACCTCTACCAATCCATCGATTCGGAAAATGATTACTCAACCAATTACGACACCTTCTATCAAAGTATGGTGGAGCTCCATCGTGCATAAAAAATAAAGATCTTCGCTCGTTTAGCGTTAAATCTTCTAATATCTCGAATAAGGAATTGTTTAAAAAATCAAGATACATATCACCATTTAAATTTCCAGGTAGAATATGATAATCTATTAATTTGTTACCTAAAGTTGCTGCCCAAACGTACCCTTTTGACTCGTGGATTCTCATCACACCAGTAGTGTGCATTATGGGAGTTAAACATACCTTGTCGCGTAAAGGTGGCCTCGTCCGTAAAAAGAATGCATTTTAAAAAATTTGGATTGTGGGCTGTCCTTTGTTGCAATGTTTCACAAAAATCCACTCTAACCGGTAGATCATCTGGCAAGAGCTCTTGGACTTATCTGTAATGATAAGGATGTAATTGCTGTTCTTTCAGTATCCGCCAAGTACTTGAAGAAGAAGTATTTGTTTGTCTTGCTATATTCCTTACGCTAACTGTTGGATCTTGATCAAGTAAATTTAAAATATTATTTTCTTTATTAATTGTTCTTGTTGTTCTTGGTATACCAGAATTTATTTTATTTGGTCTCACATTCCCAGTTTCTCGACAACGTCGTTCAACGGCTCTAAATGTTTTTTTACTTGGTAAGTTTCTTCTAGGAAACTTTTCTGCATAACGTGTCACAGCTGCACTAGAACATCCTAAACATTCGCCTAAGGTTAATAACATGTCAGTATATTCAACATTTGAGTACATTTTGATTTGATTTTACAAATAACAAGGTTTCAAAACTCTAATTATTGTTGATTTATCGTCATAACAATCAATAAATGTCAGATTTCCATGGCACACTTGGAGAAAATAGAGGTATACCTATTAGAACTTTATTATTACTACCAGCATCAATTATTACTTCATAATTTTCAAATCAAAATATTCCGAAAACGGTACACAGTATCGAGTTTTACCAAGAGTACCTTTTTCGTGTAAAATTGAATGATGTTTAAGTTTACTTGAAATTTTGATTAATAATTATACTCTTAAAAAAGTTATATTGACTAATACCGTTCTAATACTTAGTACGATATGTGTAACTAGCGCCTTCTATGAGAATCAGATATAAAAACAAATTCATGGGATGTATCAGCTTCCAAAACATATTCGTATAAAATTTCATTATAATGTTGCCAGTAGTTTCGGCAAAATCGTAAAAAATGCGTAAAATGTTTTTTCTTCAACGCCCTGTATCTTGAAAACGGATGGTGTTACAAAAATTTTTTACTAAGCAAACCCCAATTATTTTTGAGTTTTTTACCTACCCTAGAGACGGGGTTACCTTTTTTTGAAACACCCTGTATTTAGATTTCTCTATAAACTTACGACTTGTACTATTTGTTATTTAAATTAAAGGACTGATATTCGAATTGGTTCGCTAAAGTAAAAAACCCATTATATTATCATTTCGCAATAGCATTAGGGTCGGTAAATATAATGTCCCATTTCCGACGTACCTATTAAATATCATAATTTGTGTATTTAGAGTAATAAACTTCATGTCTATTTTTTAATACGACAACAAAAATGATACAGCATTGACAACAAATTCATTATTTGCAGATGATTTAGTATATAATACAAAAATAAAACAGTTGCCTAGATAGGTAAAAAGCAAAGAGAACTAAAAATTATTATAACAACGACAGCTGAAAATGTCTTACTGGTAAGTCGAAACAAATTCTGTCCTAGAACTCAAAAAGAAGAGAAGAGTAGCCGAAATATCAGACACCTAATGCAGAAAAGAAGAGAAATAGAAAGCGAGACGGAAACTAAAGCTGACGAACTTCTTCTTCTTCTTATGGTGCCGTGCACCTATAGTGCGTTGGTGAATTATCTTAAGGTCAGACGTCTGTCTTTTGCGGCATGCAAAAGTTCGCCAGTGTTAGTTACGCCTGTCCAGTTCTTTATATTTCGCAGCCACGACATTTGTTTGCGACCTACTCCTCTCTTGCCCTCAATCTTTGCTGACGATTTACTAAAATTAAATAAAGAAATATCCAAAGCTGTTAAACAAGACACTCGAAAATACAACCAAGAACAAATCGAACATTCCATTCATTGAGAACAAAAGAAGTGTGAAAATATTGAGAAAAAGACTAAGAACGGAGACAAGGCAGATAATAAAGATTAAAGACAGAAATGGTCATCTTACAACAAACAGAGAGGAAACCCTTAAAATACTTGAATACTTCTACAAATTGCTGAACACAAGCCAGCACAAAGCAAATAGCAGAGAAGATCAAGTACCAGGGCATTGTCAAATAAAGGATCAGAACTACTACCGGGAATTACAATAGACAAAATAAAACTAGCCCTAAGAAAAGCTAAGAATAACAAATCTCCAGGCGAAGATTGTGTAGTTATTAATGCAATCAAAATCAGAGGCCTACTTAAGAAAATAAAAAACATTTTTAACATGTGCCTTTTGGACAGTAATATACCCGACAAATGGCACAATGCTGAGGTAATTCTATTGTACAAAAAAGGAGATCCCCATGAATTAGAAAACTACAGACCTATAAGTCTTCTTATTCGCCCATACAAACTCCT
The DNA here is from genome assembly GCF_040954645.1 of Diabrotica undecimpunctata. NCBI lineage: Eukaryota > Metazoa > Arthropoda > Insecta > Coleoptera > Chrysomelidae > Diabrotica > Diabrotica undecimpunctata. The sequence goes on from NC_092807.1 coordinate 12,146,805, forward strand.
TAACGAATCGTCTTGAGAAAAAACTGGATTTCTACCAGCCCATAGAGCAAGCGGGATTTCGCACCGGATTTGGAACAAATGATCACCTACAGAGCATTAAAACGGTAATAGAAAAGACTATCGAATACAATCGACCACTTGTTCTGGCTTTTGTAGATTTCCATAAAGCTTTTGACACGGTAGAATTTAACAAAATCCTGGAAGCACTACAAGCATGCCGCAGTAACTACCGATATACAAGGTTAATTTACAAGACACATTATATACAATAATCCAAGAACGCAACTATGTGAAACTACATAAAAACACGGATCATATCCCAAACGTCAGCGAAGTCCGACAGGGTGATACCTTATCACCTAAACTGTTTACGGCAGTACTAGAATATCCTTGTAAAAAACTTAACTGGGATGAGAAAGGCCTGAACATTGACGGTAAAAGATTAACAAAATTGCAATTTGCAGACGGCATAGTTTTGTTCTCGGACAACCTCGAGGAGATATGTACGATGCTACATGAACTTCAGTTGATATGTGCCAATGCCTCCAAAACAAAATTCATGACAACCCTAGTACCTAGCGGATATATCAATATTGGAGACAACGAAGAAGAGCTAATGAAAAAATACATATACCTTGGACACGAAATAAAGATCACAAGAGACAGCCAAACATGCGAACTACAAAGAAGAATATACCTTTAGAAGAAGATATCTTTAAAAGAGATATACCAATTTCTTTAAAACGTGAAACATTTGGCCAATGTGTGTTGCCTGTAATGACCAATGGTGCTGAAACTTTGGCATTGACAGCTACAACTTCTAAAATGCTGCAAATAGCTTATAGGCAAATGAAAAGGTCAATGCTGAGTATATCGCTTCGTGACCAAGTTAGAAATAGACTTAAGACAAAGAACAGGAGTTACCGATGTAATTTCCCGGATTGCTACACTGAAATAGAACTTGGCCGGCCACGTCTCCTGAATCAGTGATGAAATGTGGACGAAGAGATTGCTTGAGTAGAGGCCGAGGTTAGGCAAAAGATGTAGAAGAAGACCCCCTACTCGTTGGACTGACGATCTTAAGAAAATGTCAAGAAATTTGATGAAAAGTGCTTAAGATAAAGCACAATGGACAAAAATGATGGAAGCCTATGTCAAGCAGTGGACGCAAAGAGCTGGGTGATAATGATGATGACAGCTGAAGAAAGAATGAAAATGAAAACAAATAACAAAATAAACAAAATAAAATACAAGAACAAAGTGAATAAATTCAAAGAAAGAGAATACCATGTAAAAGAATTTCGATATAAAAAGCAATATAACAAATGTCATGAACAAACAGAAAAAGAAATCCTGGATAAATAAAAAAATTACAAAACGTAGACATAGAAAGCCATAGACCTAGAAAGATCAGCACCTATAATTAGATTATCTACAAAGAAGAAGAGGATCTAATATCAGATATAAAGATGATTTAAATAACACAAAAATCATTGCAAGAAGAGATAGAATGTCGGACAAAAAAATTTGTAAAAAGTTCAAGCACAGTAAGCAAGCAGCAATTGAAGCTGCTTGTTCTGAAGCTATTTTCTTTCATCTAAATACAATTACTATTTTTATTGGGAATAAGCCATAATTTTACTTTAAAGTACATTTATTGTGATGTTTCGATTTCTATCTATCGATAAGGGCATTGTTGTGGGCTAAGTGTGAATTTTTGTGCATAATTACAATTTTTTGTGTTGAGCGTCACCAATTTCATAATTATGAAATAATTTAATGTCCATTTCCTAGGATATTTGAGTTGTCATTTGCCGCTATTTACCCATAGCATCAACCTAAATATTGTTTTTAGTTGGTGAGTTGAATCGTTACTTATTTACACTGTCTGTTCTAATCCCACGGAATTTAAAAGCGTTGATGATGGTGATGAAGCAAGATACAAATGTATCCATAACTATAATTAAAACCGTTGAAGTTTTTTACGAATAAGTGTGAAATGAATGATGATAAATAAATGATCTATTAAGATTTGTTATTATTACAAATGATTTAAATTTTAATAAAAACTTTAAAATCTTTTTTCAAGTCTACGTCAATGGCTTTCGAATACTTAAGATTAATTACGGGCAAATTAAAATTCGTAATTTTTAAGTTTAATTGTTAAAGCTATTATTACAAGACGAAAGTCATGTTTTGTGTGCATCTTGCAGCATAATTAAGAAGATTGAAAATACAGTTGTTTTCGCATTCGAACCTTTCTTGCTCTATTTAGTATTTGAATAATCACATACTGGTCGAAAGGAAAAGTCAATTATTAAATATGGAATTCCTCTTGTTAATTAACGACACAGCGGAGAAGTAAGATTGTGTGAAGCGCAATGGATGTGTTCCAAGCATAACAACTGCTGGTGAATTTGACCGATATTTGATGAACATTTATTAGATATATAGTACACTGAAAATTGCTGTTTTTTTATAAGAAGATTCAACAACATTTTTTGCCAAAACTACAATAATATGTAATATAATAGGAAGGTAAGCAAAGCATTACAATAAATATACAGGGTGAGTCATAACTATTGGGACATAGACTAAGGACAGGTTATTTGGACCAAAATATGGCTATTGGGCTAAATATGCCTTAATAAAATGTTGCTGAGAAAAAAGATACAGGGTGTTAAAGTTAATTTTTGTTTTTCGTTTTTTGCTAATAGTTTCCCTGTATATTTATAAATTGCTATCAAAATTGGCACAGAGGCATATTCTTAGACAAGAAATAATATTTTATTTACAATTCCACTATCAAATACCAAACTAATAAACAAAGTTGCAACTAACGTAAAGTTTCCATTTTGACGATAAATCAAAACTAAACACACTTTAACTTGAAAGAACTCACAAAAACTCAAACTAAATGTTCTACATGGTCTCCTCCGATTTCTATGCCTTTTCTAATTCTTTTTATAAAGGATTTTCGGACGTTAAAAAAATATTATTCTGTCCCCTTATAAGATTAGCTGCATTTTGAATGTATCTCCAAAGTTCGTCTCGTGTATTAATTTCATTGGCATAAACTAAGGACTTCATATGTCCCCAAAAATAAAAATCTAGCGGGTTGTACTCAGGACTTCTTGGTGGCCATTGAAAATCACTGCCTCTGCCAATCCATTGTTGAGGAAATACGTCATTAAGATGATTTCTAACAGCTAATGAAAAATGAGGTGGCGCTCCATCCTGCATAAACCACATTTTTCTTCTTACATCCAGTGACAGATCATCTAAAATATCACTAAGAGTATTTTCCAAAAACAATAAATAAGAATCTCCATTTAAATTCGGAGGAAGAACATAAGGCCCTAGTAGTTGGTCGCCTATAATGCCACATCAAATATTCAATTTAAACTCATGATGAAAATGTCTAGCTTTAATAGCATGCGGGTTTTCTTCTTCCCAATAATGACTATTTCGTCTGGTTTATTAATTAAAAACCCTTCGTCTGGTAAAAGTTGCTTTGTCGGTGAACATAATATTCAACAAATAACCTGTCCTTAGTCTATGTCCCAATAGTTATGACTCACCCTGTATAGTAAAAAAAAGATAAGTGAAAATATATGAACTCTGCCTGTGTTAGTCCAAGCCCAGAAAAAAGAGAAGGGATAGAGGAGTAACACCTTTCTATTAAACCAGAGTTCAGTTGGCCTGGTTAATGGCCCTCTGTGGGGGTCCCCTGTGTAGAGTTACAAATGAAGACCACAGTTTTTTTAACTACGAATTTGGCGGAAATGACAGCCAATCTTTTCGGCGTAGTAAAGAAGCATATACGCAACATCTGTTCCAGAATGGGAAATGACTGAAATCAAAACAGTAAAGACAACAGGAAATCAACACTGTTAATTATTTCCCAGGATATTGCTATGACAAGAAAACAAACATCAAGGTCGCTGGTCCCGGGCAGCCTTTTGATGTACAAGGGGTGCTAAGAATTTCCAGGTTAAAATAGCAAAATCAACCGTTAAGATAGGCACATGGAACGTTAGAAACCTTTATGCTTTGGTTAATTTGAAAATCTTAAGGAGACCAAACGCGTAAAATTGTTATATTTAGAAGCGAATTACGATGATCTGGTTCAGACACAAAGATGGTATATTGCATTCTAGTGGGAGTAATAACGGCGACTCACATCATGGAATGCTTTCCATTCCTTTCTTAGTGCCTTTAAGAGTTGAGTTAAGTAAACAGGATAGGAAGAGTAGTGGGTCTAGAAATGAACGCTTTTAAGACAGAATTTGTAATATTTAGTCGCCAACCTCACTGCAATGCTTTTCCAGATATTGATCAGCAAAACTTTGAGAGAGTTACTCACTTTAAATATCTTTAATGCTACATTATACGCCAACTAGACCCAAGTAAAAGGATCAAATGCAGAATTGAAGCAGCTCGCACAAGGTTTCTAAAAATGAAATTAAATCTGTAACAAAAGCTTAAACCTTAAATTACGTACCTAAAATTAAACGAACTCTCAAATTGGGCCAAACAACCCTGTTCGTCTGCAGAGTGCTATATGTATTCAGAAAAGATATTTTTTTAATTTAAAAACTGAAATATTGTAAATATTGAAAATATTTTTAACTTATCACGTATTGATTGAGTTAAACATTAATATTTAAAGTGTTTCGTTATATTTTATTTTGAAATAAAAAACTGCATACAACGAGATTCAATATAAACCAACATGTTTCACACGACTAACTTTTTTAATTGGAAAAAGCCGGTGCACGCTGCAGTAAATTTATTGAGGAAATTGGACAAGAAGTGAATTCAGGAAGCGAGGAAGTTCAGGTAGTTGTATCATATATATCAGGAAGGTAGAATAGTATTATGCCAATAATCTCTTTTTTTTATATATTTATGTTTTGACAGTGAAGCACGAGAGGTCAACGAAGCTTTGAAAGGAAACGAATGTGAAATTTAGAATCTGGTTCTAAAAAATTAGTTTCCTATCAATAAAAAATAAAGAAAAGGACAACGAAAACTATAAATTTAACTGTAAACAATGAAAACTGCTTTGTGCATACCTAATTTATAATTTTTAATTTCTTTTAAAACACACTGTTTATTCGCCATATATGTTATGTTAGAAAGAACAACTATTCTTTAAGTTTCATATACTTCATATACCGAAATCCAAGTTATTGATACAGTACGTTGTTTTAAATTAGATATACACCCTATAAATGGCAACACTGCGCTCCTTCGACTTTCCACGAATCTCTCTTGCCCCGTCACCAATAATTTGTCATTATACAGTGATTGTTTAAAGCAATATCAGCGTAGATTTTTAATATATTTTTGTAAACAACATGTCTGTTTATGCGCTCACAGAAAAGGTTCAAATAATAAAATGGTTTTATGGTAGTAATTCTGGACAAGTGTGTAGATTTATTTTCTGTGTTTTTTTGAGAGGAGACCAATTCCTTGCGTCAGTTGAACAGTCAGTTCATAATATTGTTAAAAATTTTGAGAGTTGGTATTGCCCCAAAAATTGCAGAAAATGTCACGCTCAAGAATTGTTACCAGAAAAAGTTGAGGAAAGACACCGGGATACACAAATTTGTGCAACAATCGAGGTAGATTTAACACATTCAAGTAGAAGCATTGCTAGAGAGTTAACTGTAACGAAAGTGTGCAAAAGTACGGTTACAAGAATTTTAAATATTCGAAAAACGCAGCAGCTTTATCCAGACGACTACTTTCGAAGAATGGAGTTTGGTGAAACTCTAATAACGAAGGCTAATAATGAACCCAATTTTACTAGAACATTTTATTTACTGATGAATCTTCTGTTTTGTTAGTTAGTAGAAATCCTTTCATTACAAGGCATTAGGCACGGTAAAACCAGCACAGAAGTGTTGTTTACCGAACTCAACGTTCTCAAAAAGTTAACGTCTGGACTGGCATTTTAGGAAACCACATAAAAGGTTCATGTTTTTTTTTGAGGGCAACTTAACTGGTAGAGTATACCTCGATTTTTTACAGAATTATGTTCTTTCCAGTATTCTCAATCATCCTGATGTAAATTTGGAGAATGTTTGGCTCCATCAAGACGGCTTTTCAGTTCACAACGCTCGAATAATTAGAGAGTACCTAAACAATACTTCCCGATTCGAGTTATCAGTGGAACAGACGATATTAAGTGGCCTGCGCGATCTTCAGATCTTACGCCCATGGACTTCTTTTGTTAGGGACCTCATCCTGAGACTAAAACCCAAAATTTGGATGAATTAAAAAACCGAATAAGTGAAATCTCCAATTTTGTTACAGCAGAAGCTCTTACATCTGTCCGGAGAAGTTTTTATGACAGATTAGGATACTGTTTAGCCGTAGAAGGTCAAATATCTTTTCTGTATTGCATAAAGAAATTTTTCTTACTATATTAGTAATTATTTTTGATTTTCAAGAGTATATTTTTTGTTTTATCTTTTAAAAGAAATGCGCTTTTATTTTTAATTTAACCACACATACAAATGCACCGCCTTATAAAAGTCAGTGTATTTGTATTGAGTTAGATTATAAGAAATGGACCCGGTTAACGGAAAGAAAACAAAAATCGACGAACGGAAATACATATCTCATGCGTTGTTGTGTTACTAAATGGTTTTCTCGTTTTCTGTGTAGGAGTCTAGGTGTTGGATGTGATTTTTTAATTTTAGATTTCTTCTGATATGTTTTCATTAGATTATGGATTTTCTATCATCTGAACATCGTTGTAGTCTATTTGTTTTGCTTTCAAGACTTCCATAAGCGGTTTAAAACAGACTTGATTAAACGTCTTATTACAATCAATGAAACAGACGTACATATCCTGTTTAATATTCAAGCATCTTTGGGTTAATACATTGAATGTGGAGAGTTTTTCGTGTACCAATGCCTATATAGAATCCAAACTGTTGCTGCAAACATTTAATAGCTCATTAAACTATGGAAGTCATTATTGCCCATATAATAAACACTGCTGTTAGTAACACAACTGGAGAATATAAGAGCCATAGATAAGGACCATTATTCATTATCCATCTTCCATCAAACATTTTTTTCAGACATTTTTCAACAACTTTGATACTGTGCGGTGCCAGGTCATCTTCTTGGTTCTATTCTTGATTTCTTTCTACTGTTGTTAAATTGGCCAAAATGTGTTGAAGCACATTCTTTAAAATTTGTAAATACAGTTGTCCAGAATATTTTTGTTGTAGAAGTGGTTATATAAAATTCGATCACCTGAAACAATTACCAAAAACTAATAGCAAATAACTAAAACCCATGAACCTCTGGACCATATTTCTTGAAACGCTCTTAGCCTAGTTTAGATGGAGATTTTCGTATGCACAGTAGCGACAGTTACATCTATTAAACATGCTCTTCGTTGTAAATTTTACCTTCTTCTTAGTCGTTAACCTGATGCAGGTATCGTGATATCATGAAGCTATTAGCTAAATTTCCCAATGTTCCTCCACGTTTTTCTATCTTCTGCCATTCTAGCCAATTGCCAATGGTAGCAACAATATGGTCCGTGTATCGTGTGGGAGATCTACCTCTATTTCTTTTGCCTTTGGTAATTTTACCTAGTCGACGCTATTTTGTAATAAAATCGGTCATATCTCATAAAACACTCGGTTTAAGGTAGCATACCTCCATATTAAGAATCCTCAAGAGAAGTTTTATCGAAATGAGTAAAATATACAGGGCATTATATTTAAAATAAGGAAGTGGTAACAGTGGCGCACTAAGGCTAAATCGGGCCCTAGGCAACATTGTAATTCCGGGCCTATTTTTCAGTCATGACACATATTTTGCGTTTGGTAGTTTGGTTTCAAAGCATGTAGTATGTAGTGCCATTTAATTATTGGATTCTAAGAAAAAAATTAGAATGGTTAAATAAATTCTCAGAATCGTCGGTAAGATAGTTTCGAAGATAAGACAGAGAAGATTATTTTTCACGTTAAGAACGGCTATGAATAACTATTCTGATGAGACTTATTAAGTCGAAATACGTATAAACAGATACATAGACGCTTTGAACGTGAAATCAAATCTTTTCTGTCTTTTTCATCTCAGAATTGTGTTTAAATTTGGAAATGTGTCAATAATATTATTTTTCTTAATAAATGACCACATTTATACAGGCGAAATAATATTTTCTTTACATTACTTTATTCCGCTACATTTAAATCTTGTTTATAACATTTTTATTCTCTATTGAAGAGTCACTAACGTCACTATCATGAAAATTGTTTTAAATTTAATGTTAATCACAGCAGATAATGTGGTCAGTAAAGTTTCCATGCTCTGTCTTTGAAGCTGCTCCTTTAGCCCTAGTCACTTTATTTACAGATTTTGCCTTTTTTAGTTGTTCCTCCTGTTTTCATTTTTCTCCTGACCTAGGCTTTGTAGATCCAGAACACGATGAGATAGACGCTAACTTGAATCGATCGATCCAGTAGCAACTGTAGCTTTTAAATATTTTTTGATGACCGGTGCAACTTTTTCCGCATCTACTTTGTAATTTGCAGCGATATATTTCTTGATAGCTTGAAGGTAAGAACCAAATCTTTTTGGATTGTTTGCCTTCTTTTCATTTTTAGATGGTAAAAGTGTTGCATTCCAGATTCCGGCGTAGCCAAAGTGGCTGATGATTGGTTTTCTATAATTTAGGAACTTCACAAAGTACTAACTATGAACCCAAAACAATCTATTCGCAATCAAATCTAGGACTTAAGTCTTAATTGCACAATTTTTAATCAAAATTTACATAAGATTCAATACGTAAGGTTCAGGAGACTGACTGAAATAGCCACGTTTGACTCGATAGGCGCGAGACTCTATCGTATTTACACACATCCACACTGACACTTGCGGGTGTGGATGCATAAGCACGGGAACGCTTGTCAACACTTGTAACGATTCGGCATATTTAATTATAAAAATTAAAAACCTAATTTTCGGGCCCCAGAAATTACGGGCCCTAGGCACTTAGGCCTTAGTCCGCCCCTGAGTGGTAATAGGCTCTAAATATTTTAGATCAATTGGCTATATTAAATATTTCTTCCTAAATTTTTAGATATAGGAATATTTAAAACGTCTAATTGGACCTTCCAAAGAATCACGCTGTATATAAAACACAGCTAACAAATAGCAGAAAAAAATCAGTAGATAAATTGTGTTGTTCATGAGAATCCATTAAAATAATCAATACACGCACAATAATTATTACGGATATTAAAGTAATGATATTGATAATGATCAATGAATAGTTGTAATAACACGTTGGCAAGAAAATCGATCGAATTTAACAAAATATCTGCTGATTTTTGAAATATACGTTCTCATCCAATTGACACGATTGATTTTATATAATTATGTATTTTAAAATCCATAACCACAGTAATTTAAATATAGAGTCTGGTCACATTATGGAATGTTATGTTGCACTTGCAACTCGTTAGAAAATACTAAGATGAAAACAATCTAGTACTATATTATTGTGTAGAAAGCTTTAATACTACTTTTCTCCTCATACTTAGTTATTTTTAACGGCGAGCACACTATTTTTACTGTTTGATTAAATAAAATTAAATAAAATTAAATAAAATTAAATAAAATTAAATAAAATTAAATAAAATTAAATAAAATTAAATAAAATTAAATAAAATTAAATAAAATTAAATAAAATTTAATAAAATTAAATAAAATTAAATAAAATTAAATAAAATTAAATAAAATTAAATAAAATTAAATAAAATTAAATAAAATTAAATAAACTTAAGTAAAATTAAATAAAATTAGATAAAATTAAGTAAAATTAAATAAACTTAAGTAAAATTAAATTAAATTAGATAAAATTAAATAAAATTTAATTAAATTATATATAAAAAAATTAAATTAAATAATATTAAATAAAAGTAAATAAAAATAAATAAAATTAAATAAAATAAATGTAATTAAGTAAATAAAATTAAAATGAAAGAAAATTAAATAAAATTAGAAAAATTAAATAAAAGTAAATAAATAAAATTAATCGAAATAAATAAAAAATTATTTTAGAAGTTTATAGATATCTAAGTGGAATGGAAAGTTGTTATTGAAAATTAATTAATATACCCTCTCATTATTCATGATTCTTTTTAGAAAATATTGATAATTGAAATAAAATAATTAACCGTAAATACAAAATAATGAAAATGTATATGATGAATAAATTCTATTATATTATATATGTATTATAATTAACAAATTTTGCAAAGTAATAAAATCACCCAAAAAGGGCCTGCGTAGCGCAAGCGGTAGGATGCTTGCCTCGTACGCCGGTGGTCCGGAGTTCGAATCCTACCGCCGGCAAGAACAACTAGACATTTTTAAAAATGTCTATAGGCCCCAGGTCGACTCAGCCTGAATAAAATGAGTACCTTGGGTAAAACCAGGGGTAATAATAGGCGGTTGAAGCGTAGCACTGGCCATGTTACCTTCCTTGTATACCGTAGGCCCTAGATATAGCAGACTACCCTGCTATACTCCCAAAGCCGCGAGCGGTATAAAACGGGAGACTATTATTATTATAAAATCATTAAACAAAACTTTAAAGAAAAAATTTTAAAGAACTTTTAAAGAAATGTGTAGTGTTATTATAAAAAATATTAAAAATTCAGTAATAAGCAAACGTAAAATTTCAATAAGCTACATATAGTAGTAACACGTTATAAGAAGTATTCACTTCTGTCGGCATACCCCAAGCGCAGCGCTCTTTTTTTATTCGTGAGAAAGAGCAGTTAAAGATTACACCGATAGTGCCAGCAATAATCACGTCTGTATAAAGAGTTTTTTACTATACTCCTCTGGTTTTTTGTTTATAGCCAAACAAATGTAAAAGTAGCTGTCTAAGAGCATTTTAATTAATTCGGGACAAATACAATATATTCTTGGATCTTCCTTTCCAAGCTGATAAAATTGTTGTTGACTTCGTAGAATCAATTAATGATGCCATTGGGCAAATGTGATCAAGTGTCACATTTGTTGGCTGCCGTCTCCACTTGTCGCAATCGTGGATTCGTAAAACTCAAAAGTTAGGTCTTTTTCAGACAATAGGTACCCAAATTCTAATATAGAGTATTTCTTAAAATGCTTTTTGGTCTAACATTTTAGAGCCCCACAATTTAGAATTGCTTTGTGTTTGATTTCTTATCCGACAAATTAGAAGATGACCGGTTTACAGTATTCTTGGACTATCTTACAGAAAATTATATAGACTACGATGCTTGTTTTCCACCACATGTGATCTTGTGTTTCAGTGTCTATTGAAAGAACAATGAATTAATGTGAGTTGTCTCATTCGCAATACAACAAAAGCTTTTATTACACCCATCGTAATATGTTGCACCTTATACATATTTTAATCCTAAATCAAACCAATGTTTACGTAAAACCAAATGGTATTCACGTTCCAAAAACAATTTTGAATAACAAATATAAAGAACATTTGATCGATGATAGGGGTTATGTTAGCTATGAGCACTGCTGTGGTTTGTAGCTAATTCACGTAGATGTTCGACTTAAAAAAACTCTACAAAAAAAGATTCTAACAGGGTTAACCGCACTGTTGAAACCACATTTTGTTGGTGGCCAAATCATCCAATTCAAGTCAAAAAGAAAATTGGTAATCGTCGACCTATATCAGACACTGTTGACGGTGGTTTCCTGGTCAACGTCGTTCACAAATAAATATGACGCTTTAGCTCCGATGACGCCGCCAACCCAAAATTCACACAGACACTAGCAAACAAACAATTATTTTTCGTGATGCATTGGACGCTTATGAATCTCATCTGAATTTGTATCATCGATGATAAATTCGAAAACTCTTTTTGTTGATATATCCATTCACCAAAAACTAGATCTCATCGCTGAAGAAAACTAGGATCAGTTTCCATCTGCTCCAGTGCCCATTCAGCGAACACACGTCGTTGTTTATGGTCGTTTACTTTCAGCTTCTGGATCAATCGAAATTTGTACCGCGACAGGTCGATGTCAAGGCGTAAACTTCGCCAAGTTGTGGTATCTGAAAAGCCGAGTCCTTGTGACGACGGGAAATCGACTGCCTACCTGCACATTCTGACAGGTAGCGGCGATGTTTTCAGCAGATCTTGCGTTACGTCAATGCAAGGCACTTGGTTGATTGTTTACTAAGCCAGTGGACTTAAATTTATTTACCACCAAAATAAGAGAAGTGCGCGGAACATTGCCCAAACAGAACACCCAATTTGATAAAACAATTTGATCGTTGTCACATGTGGTACGCTATATCCATCCGTGGTGATTTGGTAAAACAGATTGAGTAAATGACGGCTAATTTGATAGTTGTAGCTTCAACAATATGGCCGATAACTGTCAAGTTTAAGAGGTCCCCATTGAAAGAACTCTTATATAATATATTTCAAAATTATCCTGTACAGTCATCGAAATAATATACCATGCACATGGAATTTTCATTTACAGGTATTCATTCCTGAACTACGCCCACAGCGTATTTTACAAACTTTCAAACTTATATTACTATTTCGTACTTAATTTACAATATAATAATCGATAACAATTTTTTCTAAGCATCGTTTCAAGTACTGTTCTATTTTAAACCGTCAAATCTCATCCATTTCTTGTTTCTGCATAGAACTTTTCTTTGAAGTTTATTTAATATCTTAAGTAAATTCGTGACGACGATGCAGTAATATGTATAGTTGTCACCTATAATTAATTTTATTAGTTTCTTATTATTCTCATACGTATATTCAAACTGTAAGTTCGTTCTATCGTGAACGAAACTCTGATATTTTGTAATCGACAAAAGATGCAAGTTGTGGTATTACCAACGTTACATAAGATCTCGCCAGACAAAAAGGTGTGCGTAGATGTATTCGACAATAATTACTTGTTTAAAGAGCTAAAGCGACTCTTTAGCAAGATTGTTGTGAGGTCGGTCGCCAGGATCCACTTTTCTTCAACTTTTGGTACGTTTGCGTAACGGAGGTTTCGTTGGTGAAGGTCAGGTTGACGAGTATTATGTTCTTTCTCAAATTTTCGGACGTTGGTACAGAAATCAGCATATTTCAAGCGATAATGAATGCGTTTTTTCAACTTTTAGGGTTAATATATTGCTTAAATTTTTTTAATTACGTAAAATTGTTGGTAATATGATACGAGTAGTGGGCATATATTATTGTTAAGTAGCACAAAATACGGTGACATTATTTTGTGTCATTAGTGGATAATCTCTATGTAATTAGTACATGTTTTAAACTATTAAAGAATAAAACAATGTTAACCTTGATTTTTTTTATTTAGAACACTAAATTATCAAATTAACGAAGATACAATTGTAACATATATCTTTATATAGAGGAAAGTGGCCTAATAATGGATATATTTTTTTCAACCGCTACTTTTTACAAAAAAAATAATTCTAATTTTGTTTTGTTCTTAGTAATTTATTGGTATAACTATTTATTATGTAATGGTAGGATTGAAATAACTCTAAAAGATACCTGTAGGTGATAATAAAATGTTAATAAAAAAAAACAAATTCGACAGTTTACAAAATAGTCGCCTAATATTAGATAAGGTATCGATATTAGGTAGAAGCTTATTTCATGTACATGTACAATGTAAACAATATATTTGTTATTTTGGTGAAAATCCATACAACATTCGCAAATGAAATTAATGTTGCCTTCAGCTCCACCGCCAAACCAAAAAGCCATACACCAAGCCAAAAACAACAAAGCCAGTGGACCAGATCAAATATACAGCGAATGGCTAAAATTACTCTCAAATGACAATATAAAAGAACTCACTGTACTTTTCAATCAAATATATGATACCAGTGAAATTCCATCGGATTGGTTAAAATCGATCTTTATTCCTCTACCTAAGAAACCAAACGTTAAGAAATGTAGCGACTGTAGACTCATTAGTTTAATGAGCCATGCCGTTAAAATACTGTTGCATATTCTTCTAAATAGAATTAACAATAAGTGCGAAGAAATAATTAGTCAAGAGCAGTTCGGGTTCCGGAGATGCCTTGGAACTAGAGAAGCACTATTTTCTATGCAAACACTCCTTCAACGATGTTGGGAGGTAAGAAAACCCGTATATATGTGCTTCATTGATTTTGAAAAGACATTTAATCGCGTTCAGCATACCAGACTAATTAGCGCCTTGCAGAGCATCCAACTAGATGAGAAAGATATCAAACTTATTGCCAAACTTTACTGGAACCAAACAGCCATTATTATTACCAACAACAGAGAATCAAAGCCAATCAGCATTGAACGAGGCGTAAGACAAGGCTGTATACTATCTCCCACCCTCTTTAACGTGTATTCTGAGAATCTATTTAGGGAAACTTTAAAAGATCAAAAAGGAATTATCATAGGAGGAGAAATAATTAACAATATACGGTACGCCGACGATACTGTGATTCTAGCTGAAAACATCGACGATCTGCAGGAGCTAATCAATAGAGTTGACATGAAATGCACAAATTGGGGACTGTTGATAAATATCTACTACTACTACTAAGGATTTCCACAGTTTTCACTGTCTTTCTTCACTCAACCGTTTTCTCCAATTTTCCCTGTCATTCCAGTCTCCATCTCGCAGGGTTCTTTTCTCCATAGCCTCGTCGATTTCATCTCTGAATGACCTTCGGGGTCTTCCTCTCTTTCTTCTTCCAATCGGGCTCCATTCTGTGATTTTGTTTATCTAGCCTCCTCTGTCCGCTCTTCTGACGTGGCCGTACCAGGATAGTCTCTTCTCCTCTATATAGTCGATTATGTCTGATTGCACTCCCATTCTCCGCTTAATCTCTGCGTTTTCAATTCTGTCTCTTTTTGTAAGTCTACAGCTTCTCCTCAGGAACTCCATTTCTACTGCTCTTATTCTACCTCTATTTCTCTTGTTTATTGTCCAGTTTTCTGACCCATATGTCAGGATACTTCTTGTCAGGGTATTATATATTCTCTTTTTTGTCTTTATCGTAATGTTCTTATCCCACAACACTGAGTTTAGTTGTCTTATACAGTTTCTTGTTTGTCTCAGTCTGTTGTTTATATCTTCTTCTGTTGTTCCCTGGTTCGATATTATGGTTCCTAAATACTTGAATATATCTGTTCCATTTATTTGTCTTCCCTCGTCTATCTCTAGGTTTCTCATATCCTTGTTTTCTGTTGTTAGGTATTCGGTTTTCTCTAAGTTTATTTCCATTCCGTTGTTTTTATATTCATCTTCTAGTTTTCTGAGCATAAAGCTGAGATTTTCTTCATCTTGTGCGATGACTACTTGATCGTCGGTAAAACTTAAGGTGTATAGGTATTCGTCTCTTACTGGTATGCCCATTCCTTCGCACTTTCTCCTCCATGGTTTGAGTGTCTTTTCCAAGAATATTTTAAACAGAGTAGGGGACGTAGCACAGCTTTGTAGAAGTCCTTTTGTCGTCTTAAATGGATTGTAGGCTTTATTTCCACATTTAATAGTCCACATAAATATCGATAAAACTAAATACATGGTGACCAGTAAAGTAGATATCGGCGCAACCCAACTGATATTAAACCAACAACCGCTGCAGAGAGTTCAGAGATTCAAATACCTTGGATGTTGGATTACCCAAAATCTAGATCCATCCTTCGAAATTCGATGTAAATTGAACAGGCAAGAAACTCATTTCAAAAATTCAAGCCTCTATTATCCAATAACTCATTAAATTTGGAAATCCGTGAAAAGTTTATAAGATGTTACGTGTGGTCTGTACTTTTGTATGGATGCGAAACTTGGACTTTAAACGCCGATATCATGAATAAAATCGAGGCGTTAGAGATGTGGTTGTATCGAAGGATACTAAAAATTCCATGGACTAGCAGAACCAGAAACGAAGAAGTTCTTCGAAGAATGGAACATCAACAAACTCTATTAAATATTATTAAGAGGCGTAAACTAGAATATCTTGGACATATAATCAGAGGACCAAGATATGAGTTCCTTCGGCTGATTCTCAACGGTAAAATCGAAGGAAAGAAATGGATAGGATGGAAGAAACTCTCTTGGTTGAGGAATTTGCGGCAGTGGACAGGTTTGACAGAGCACCAATTGCTACACGTAGCGCAAGACCGAGATCAGTATAAAAATATTATAAGCATGGTAGTCGCCGACGTTCCGTAGGGATATGGCACCCTAAGAAGAAGAAGAGCTCCACCGCATGCTTCATGACACCATCGGTAGCATTTGCAGCAGCCCATTGTTTTCCAGCTTTGTCGGAAGAAAAAATTCTAGGCAGTATATGCATTCCACATCCTCTTCTTCTTGATCCATGTCATCTTTAGAATCAACAAACGGTGTTTCTTGCTCAGACTTTGATGAATCTAAAGAATCGACTTCTGTTTTCCTTTTGTTTTTGGATTTAATTTTTTGCTTGGGTTCTTTGCTTAAGTTAGTATCAGCGTTTATGTTTTCTTTCATTTTCTACCTTCTTCTTCTTTCTTTTAACTTTCTACTTGCATTAAAGTTAAATTATACCACTTTCTTAATACCGCTTGCAGTTTTAGGCGATAGTGCTTCTTCAAGAGATATTTTATAAGGCGATCCACTAATTAAAGCAGCTGCACTAGAATTCTTTCGTTTAATTCCTGATGGACCAGGTAAAACAGGAGAAGGTTTAAAGTCAGTTGGTTTTACAAAATTGCTTATTTCATCAATCCTGGTAGTTATTCCACCAGGTTGAACAGAAACGTCCTAAAGAGAAGTTTCTAACTTTTCATGGATTGCAAAATCTTGGTCACGAAACAAATCTCCATCAAATGGCATAATGCCACATTTTCGAAAATCATGCAACGAGATTTCCATTGATGCTGTCCTTAAATAAGCTTTTCCAAACAAACCACCAATCTGGTACGAGGAAATTGTTCTACCAGGATTATTTCTTAAGCAGTTTTCGATTTGTTGGCAATAATATATCTTTAAAGGTCCCATAAAGGCTACATCTAAACGTTGTATCTTATGAGTTGACTGTGGAGGAAGGCATATTACAATGATAGTATTTTCTCGAGCCTTATTAATGGCATCCAAGTTCCTTGTGTGCGAGTAGTGACCGTCTAAAATTAAAATTACAGTATCTTCGGCGGATGGCTTAGTATAGGAAATAAAATGATCCATCCACTGCGTAAATAAGTATCATTTAATCCATCCAGAAGAATGACATCTTCCAATTGCTCCAGGAGGGAAACCATCCAGGAGGGGGAATATAATGTCAATTTGCATTCGCACATATGACAACTGTCACAAGTGAACCTCTTTCCTAAGTTGTTAACGTTCCAATTTGTTTTTTCCTTTTAAGCCTATAACTTTAGTATGTTTGTGTTGAACAGCTGTTATCCTGGACTCCTGGACTCGAACATTATAGATCCTGCTTGGATTAAATTTTATCTTTTTTAGTTCTGGCTCCAAAATATCATAAAATGATATCTTATGATTTTCTTTAGTAAATCTTTTGATTCTAGCAGCAAATACACCTTGTGGCGTTCGAAAAGAAATAGTCTTGTTACGCTTTGAAAAATTCCTTAGCAATTTTCTCCCTGTAGTAGCCTTCGAGTTAGAAAATGGATCTGGCAAATTTTTGGCCAAAGCCAACAGGAAGGCTAAACTGAGAATGTCTGTTGAGGTTAAACCATAAAACCTCCTTCCAAATTCCAAGCAGTATTCAACCACCCCTTTTTCTAATGCTTCGGGAAGAACTGGCTTACGACCTAGAGTTGATTTTTCGAGGTATTCCAGTGGATTTTCTTTCTTACAATAATATTCTAATGTAGCTTTTGGTACTTCGTATGCTTTCGCTGCTTTCAAATATCCCATCTTAGTATTGAGTAGGGCCGAAATTGCAGAGGCCATATTTGCTTTATTCCAGTGCTTTTTTTTTTAGAGCACATTCTGTAACAAAAACGTTCTTCAGTATAGATACAAAAAAACGTTCCTTATATTGGATATCCAATATTGAGAATACTTCTATGTCCAATATTAGGCACATTTCTAAATTAAAGGTTAGAATTTTTACAAGATAAACAGACAAAGATTGCATGAATAAAACTACATAAATACACTAATGGACAAAAATATCGAATATTTTGGAATTTCCAAGTTTTTGTTTTTTGAAAATAAATTCTGGTCAATTAAGTCGTTTATTGTGAACAAGAGTTTATTTAATAATGTTTAATGAACAATTTTAAGTTTTTGTGCGAAGAAAATTGAGAAAAAAAATGCTTTATGTTAGGTAAATAAGATTAAAAGATTATTTTACTCTAAACCTAAATGCCACTATGGCAGCGGTATTTGGTCGAGCATTATCGTGCATTAGCATGAATCTGTCGTATCCAATGTAACCAACATATGGCAAAACATAATCTTGCAGGATGTTTTAAACGTAAGAGTCACCAGTCATCCGACCAATCACTTCCACAAGTACGGGGTGTCCTTCCCAACTAATACTTTTCCAAAGCATGATACCACCATCTCCAAAACTAACGGTCTGGGCGAGATTGCAGGTTTCGAATCGTTCCCTAACTCTTCTGTAGACGTGGTTTCAACTAACTGGTTTCCACAATAGGATTCTAGTCTCATCAGTAAAAAGAACATTTTTTCAGTTGTCGATATTCCACTAAATATGTGTAATGCAAATTCTAAACGGCGAGCTTTATGATTTTGGAGAAGACGTGGAACTTTGACAGGGCGTCTAGGCTTTTAGTAAGCTTCTTTTAATATTCGTCTAACTGTTTCTGAACTTACATTAACTTGTCTAACATATAGTAGCTCATTTCTGAGGTGCATCGATGACAATGAGCAATTTTGTGTAGAATTATAAATCAAAAAACATTCATCAAGTGCGATTGTGCACCTTGGGCGTCCTTGATTAGGCCTTCATACAAAATTTTCTGTTTCGTGATACCATTTTAAAGTATTCGAAACTGTAGATTGACTTCTCCTCTGAGACGTCGTTCGATATCATTTTGTGTATATCCTTCTTCGTACAAAATTACAATCTGTGCTGCTTAGGCTTCATCGCAGTGGCAAATTTGTGGCATACTTGTTTTAAAATTAGTTAAATCAAAACAATATTTAATTAAACTTAATAAATTAAACTAAAAATAACCTAATTAGTATGATTTTTCCCTTACCTGAAGAAAGTTATTTATGATAAAATGTACAAATGACACTAAACGCTGAATAAACGTCAAAATAAACGTCAAAATATTCTAAACCAAATGAAAAGACAGCAAAGATTTGATTTCACGTTCATAGCCGTTCTTAACGTGAAAAATAATCTTCTCTGTCTTTTAGGAAGGAACAATAAACGGGCTTCGTTATTGTTGCTTCCTAAAAGACAGAGAAGATTATTTTTCACGTTAAGAACGGCTATGAATAACTGTTCTGATGAGACTTATTAAGTCGAAATACGTATCAACAGATACATAGACGCTTTGAACGTGAAATCAAATATTTGCTGTCTTTTCATTTTATTCGGATCTACTCTGTATGAGTACAAGAAACAAATTCGTTATGGATTTCTGCTTAGTTGATAGACATTTTTTAGATTCCCCATGTCTCTATTAACATCTTTATCAACGTCTGTTATACCTTGCATTTATAGAAGGTTCAGATTAAAGCAGAAATCTGAATTTGTTTCGAAACTATCTTACCGATTATTCTAAACCAGTTGAGAACATCAGCCTACTATATGAGTAATATTAGAAATCTAAAATTATTTTGAAATAATAGTGACTACAAAAAAAAATTGAAAAATTCTAAAATATTCGATATTTTTGTCCATGAGTGTATGTCAACTTTGACATTCATTACACTACCGATTAAAAACATTTAAATTTCTTACCTTATTTGAAATATTTTTAGCACTAAAACGAGGTGAACTCAAAAAATGTAGGGATGTGCGTTTCAATAAATTTGCAAGTATGCTAAGATGGTCGATCTTTAGATTCTACAGCGAGCTCTACGTTAAGTTTTGAATCAAAATCTTTTAATTTCTACACTTAACCTTTTTAATAACTTTCAAAGTATATAAACTGTTTGTATACAACCTATGAAGTATTTTTATTGTATTTTGAACCGTACTTAACAATGGAACTATTTGTAAATTAAAATATTCAAATTTGAAAATTTATTTACAAAAAAAATGTTTATAAAAATTGGTACCAGTTTTTGAGATGAAGGATCTACATATTAGAATTCAGCGAAAAATTTTACATAAGCTAGAATAGTTTTCAACTGTCCACCCTTTCATATATACAGAAAGGTATCCAGATGCCGGAGTATAAAGACTGGTAATGGAAAAAAGATTTGGTATGAAAAATCTCGCGCGATATTCGTTTGTAGTCTATTTATGTTTCAATGTTTTTTACAAATAAAATTATAAATTAGTAATTTTGTACAAGAATCAAAAACAAACATGCATAATTTTGAACAACAAAAATGCCTTCAATTAAATCTTTTCCCATCGGAGAAATTAGAAACGAGCCAGCAATAGTGAAAATAATTTAAAATTTCCTGAAAATAACATCATCCATACGGTCGAGCCAAGCATCTGTGTTTGTGTGCTAGCGATGAAAAGTGCAAACTGTAATTACAAAGAAATTGAGCCGATTAGCGTGTTCTATACGAAAAAATCTAAGTCAATTACAATAGGGAAAGTTTAAATATCTTTTATTCGATGCATGCGATGGTTTGAAAAATTTCAAGCGGTTTTTGTATGAAATTATGAATATATAATTAACTTATAGTTTCACGTTTACGAAGAATATGGTTTTCGTTTATATACAAGTATTGTTCAATTAGTTCTTCTTTAGTAGTTTTCTAATCACTTTACATACTAATTTCAACGTTGTATGACTGATTATCTCGGAACACAAAAGATAAAATTATTGTATTTCTAAAAAAAGCTTTAATCTTTAAAGAGACGTTATCAATCATTACTTTAAATAACTCTTTTTATAGTTTTATTAATACATTATTTAAACTGTTTTGCTTCTTCAGTATTTTGTACTTTGGAGAAACAAAATACTTCTGTATTTTAGAAAAATATTTCTAAAGGACGCAGACGACCATCTCGCATGATGGTTTGTAGAGTAACTGGACGAGTAGGAAATAAAACTTACTCTCCACTTAGATATTTGGGACCTACGTTACTCTTAAAACTAAGGCTTCCAGGAAACTGGAAGGGTGTGTAGCCTTAAGGGAGTTCTAAAAATCCGACTGGTTAGTAACTACACAGGTGCGCTGACTCAAGGATCTCAAAGAGACCGACTAAAGCTCGAATATGGCGCACACTACAAATCGTACACACCCTGTACAATCAGCAATCACTATTCGCGAATCGGAGTACGTGCTCTAAAAAGTGCTCGTATTTCCGATTCAATGAATATGGATTCCCGGCTCTACCAACAAGGAGGTTTGTACTAGGACGAATTTTTTTTTTCGACTGAAAATTTTTAAAATTTAACATGTTTATTTCCCCCCAAAAAAGATAAAATGGAAGGAAGACCACTTAAACAATGGATTGACAACTTACATGTCTATATAAAAATAAGAAAAAGAAGAAGAAAAAGTTTGTTATTGGCTACATGTCTAAGGGTATTGAAGTGCTACGTCTGGACCGCTTTGTTATGTGGAAAATTGGACACCAAAAATAAAAAATCCTAACAAATTAGAAGCGCTCGGTGTTACCATCACGTGCTCAGAATCCAGTGGAAAGCGCACATATTTAACGAACGTGTGCTAGAGACCATGCACAAAGAGCGAGAATTGATCAGCATCATCAAAATGAGAAAGGCCCAATACTTTGGTCATATATGATATGACCGGATGATAATTCAAGGCAAAATCAAAGAAAACGCTGGATCGGAAGAAAACAACTGTCCTGGCTGTGTAACATTGGGCAATGTACAGGTAAAACGAGGAATTGTTTCATCTAGCTGCCGGCCTAGAAACATTTCATCATAATACGACGATAGCGAACGCTTGAAACAAGCACGGTACACAAATAAGAAAGAAGGAATGCCAAAGTTGAAAGAAATTATGAATTATTAAATAAGAATAAGAGAGATGAAAGATTTCCTCAATTTTTCCATGAAAACAAGATGGTTATATCGAGGGATGTTGAAAATCCCATGGAAGCAGCGCAAAATAACTAAGCAAGTAATACTAAACAGGATGAACAAACAAAAAGAGGTCATATTGACTATTAAAATGAGAAAATTACAACAACCGGGATATATGTCACGTAGAGATAAATATCATCTGTTACAAGATATTACATGGGAAAAAATTAAAAGTAAGTGCAGCATGGGAAGGAAAATATTTAATGTCTTAAATGAGGAACCTCAGGGAATGGTTTCCTTGCAGTTCTATTCAACTGTTCCAAACAGCAAGCCCCAAAGTCAGAATTGTCATCATTAAATCCAACCTTTAATGATAAACCTCCTAGATAATATCAAACAACTGCTTAGCTAACATAATATGTATGTAGAAAGCACGGTGTTATACATATTTTTCGGAGATACTCCAGCATGCCAGATAACCTAAGACTCGATAATTAGAAAAAGTACCCGCAGACTTTAATACCTTTGAAACCGTTGCTTAACCATTTGTTCTATATGGATACTTTTCTTGTTTCTAGACCATACAAAATATAGTTTTTAACAACAGAATATTATTGTACAATAAGATTCTCATTTCATTCAATTTTGTCAAGGAAATTTATCTCTAAAACTGCTTTTCAAAACTATTGAATGAATAAATAAAATTTGTTTCCGTTTTTTCTCTTCTACAAATTACATCGGACCTTTCTATATTATAATTTATGACCAGAGGAAGTTCATCAAGTTTCTTTTCACTTAGAAACCACAATTTAGAATCAACTAACGACTGAAACGGTTCCAATTACGTGAAATAAAATAAGGATTAATGAAATGTCAGTTGTTGGTGCTTAATTTTCTTTTGAGTGTATTGCCAACGGTTTATTAAATATGAATATCTTAAAGAATCAGAGAAGATAAAAACATACTTTCCCTAGATTAATTGACTAGTTATCGTATTTTTTTGCTAATAAAATCATTGATATTAATGTAATCATAATTAACGTATTTTCACGAGATGAGTTTTTTGACCTCTAAATCATCTGTATTTTTGTTGCAGTTATTTAAGGTTAAAAACAGTTTGTGCTATCCGTCGTCCATGTGTTAGTTAAGCGGTTTTTTACATGCTAAGAATTATATTGTTTTTTTGCATACAAACTCTACTGCACTTCTTCATCTCCTTTCATTATATATAGCTTGCAGATGTCTAGTGATTTAAATAAGGATCCTTTCCTTATTGATGCTTTTTGATTTTTTTGGTGATACTCCTATCGCAACATTTGTTTCTTGTAGTTTCTTGTTTGTGTCTGTTTATCTCGTGTCATACCTAGCTAAGTAACTGTGATTTTTTTTAATTTATTCACACAATCTGTCTATATCGACAATAAATATTTTGTGACAATCAATTGTTTACTTAACTCATAAATTAGATAAACCTTTTAAAATGACTTGTAAGGAGTATTCTAGTGAGTACTCACCTTTCAAAAGTCAAAAATAATACATATTTGCCTTAACCAAAAAATATTTTAACAGCCTAATTAAAACTAAAACCTAGTAGGTAAGTTAGATGATTTGAACCTCTTAAGTCTTCTACAAATATAATACGAATAGCAATGATGATTGCCAAACTCCGTAGCGGAGAGGGCACTTGAAGAAGAAGAAGAAGTCTTCTACTTTCTTCTGGTAAGTTTATTATGTCACTTGTTAGTTTGTTTGGGTGTGATTTTACTCGTTCCCTAGAGGATAAACTAAACTTTTTGATTACTTCTTTAAAACTCGGACATTATGATCCTTATGAATTATGCTGTTGGGTAAGTACCATGGCGCGTTCACCACTATGCATAGTACCTTGTGTTGGTAGCTTTGGAAGATGTGTTAGAGTTGCTGACGGTGCCCCATAGTTGAATACTATAAGTCCAAATCGGTGTTATGATCGTTTTGTATAGGAGGTGTTTGTTTTCGAGGTTAGTTGTGATTTTCTTTATATTCTTTTCTTATTGCGCCGTTTCCTTTCGAAGGTTGGCGATCCAAAATTGTAGCTTTGGAAACTGCTGCACGAAAGATTTCTGTGAATGAGTGGTCAAACCATCTCAAATATTTTAGGTACGAGTTCTGGCGTCTTCCAACTGATGTTTTGCCCTATCAGATAATTTCTTAAGTAATTCTTTTTGTTTACTCATGCTCCGAACTACCTAACCATTGGTCACTTTTTGTGTCCATGGAATTCTCAGCATCCGTATGTATATATACATTTCAAAGGCATGTATTCTTTTTTCTGTTTCAGAGTACATTGTCCAACTTTTACAGCCTTACAGCAAAACAGAGAAAACGTAACATCTGATCATTCGAATTCTGAGCTCTAGACTAAGGTCTGATCTTGTAAAAAATGTTTTCATGTTCATGAGTATTTTTCTAGCTTGTTCTTGATAGGATTTTATTTTTTTTTGGGTTACACTGACTGTTGATATTTGCTCCCAAATATTTTATGGAAGTTACCCGTTCTATTATTTATCCTTTGGCATAAATATGTACCTTGGTACATATATGTATATTGTTGGTATTTTTGAAAATACTAAAATTTTAGTTTTTATTTTATTTTATTTTAGATTTAAACCGAACATTTCGAAATGACGAACTACCGCATTTATTATATTTTGTAGTTCTTGTGCATTGCTTTTTATTAAAACGGTATCATCAGCGTACGTGATGTTGTCTATGCTGGTTCCGTTAATCTTGATTCCACCTTAAACCTTGTCTAATGCTTTTCTAAATGTTGATTGAGAATACAGATTATATAATAGCGGTGATAAGACGCAACCTTGTCGCACTCCTCGTCGTATTCGTATATCCTCATATATTTCTTCTTCGTATTCGCATATTTCTTCCTTTAAGCCAATAATACTGTTTCAGTTTAAGACCTAATTGTTTATTTTTAGCCTAGATTTGCTTCTGCTATGTTAACCTGTGGTCCAGTTACATTCCTAGATACTTAACATGGTCGGAGTTTTGAAGCTGAAGTCCATTATGTGTGAGTGGTGGACAGTTATCTCGATTTATAGTAAACGTTACATGTACAGATTTATACGCCAAATCTGTATCCAGTTTTGTATTTTGTCGAAATTGATTTGTAAGCCTCTAGAGGCAGCTTCAGGTCTGTTATGTGAAGCTATAATAACAATGTCATTATTGTTACATAAGATATGATATTTTCATAGAACGGGTGTGGTAAGGTTTGTTTTATTTTGTTAAGTAAAAAATACTTCATAAATATATATAAACATAATATACATAATAAATCAAACTTTAAATATAAATCTTTTTTTATACTATAACTTCATGGCATTGTTACCAGAAATGTAGCTTTAAATGGGAATAGGCAGTTTGCTATATGTACCAATATATCAAACTGTAAAATGTACTTTAATGCACCAAGGTGACAAAAAGTAGAAACTATGAAGGAAATAGAATGTAGCAATAAAAATGTGTAAACATAACAAAATACGAATATAGAAATGTAACAAAATTGAAGGTTAGCTAACAAGCTATGTCTGAGAATGACCAATTGATACTCATATATCGTATAAATTAATAAGAATATGAATAATGAAGTCAGGAAGTTGCTCTAATGAATGTATGGGCACCAAAATAGTATCAACAGATACGTCTTAAAGTATATTATTCTGCTTTACTTCGTCGTACTCGTCCCTAAATGCGGCTGTAGTATCCAGTATTCACTTTTTAGGTAATCTTCCTCAAAGAGAATGTTCTTTTCGATTAGCCATTCCCTGATTTGCCTTTTGTTCCACAATTTTTTCGAGAAATCAAATTTGCGTCTTTCGTCTTTCGGCAAGTTTGGAATTAACGTCTTCTCAAACCATTTTTCATAGAGATCCCCGTCCATTTCGTCGTGGTAATCAGCGGTTCCCTTCTTGGCCAAGAAAGTTAATTCGGCCCATACCACAAAATCAGTTTTACTTCCAGCATGAAGAATAACAAATCGAGGACATCATTGAGTTGGCGCTCTCAGTCCAGTATAGAGCCTTTATTAAGGCATCTCATGGATTCTTGATCGTTGTATCCCTCCATTCCTTTTTGATTGAAGCACCGACGTCAATCAAAGACTCATCGGTATCAACAAGATTTACATTATTTTTCTTTCTCAATGTTTTTATTTGTCTGAGTACTTGTGTCTCCAGGATATGATATCTTTTCTTTCCATCATTATCGAATCTCGACCTTTTTTACCATATTCAAAACCGATGGTATTTAGTAGCCTACGAAATGTGGTGTTTGAAAAAGCGGTAGGTCCTCATCATTCTACACTCTGTTTATTATGCTGTCGACGGTTTGTGGTATGTTTCCAAAAAAAAAATGATGGACAGTTCCCTTATTCCTCATCGTAAGTATTATCACGTGAATTGGACTTGAAACTGTTTTTATTCATTTTTTGTACCGGTTTCAGTTCACCTTGCTGGGCTATCTTCGCGGATGTCATAAATTTTACGAACACTCACACCGCATGTATTCGAAATTTTTTCACAGTAATAGTCAAACTGTCACCATTTTTTAAGTTCAGATGATAGTTCAATACACTAAACACCATACGTTTTACTTGCACACTAAGAGCCACATCCTGTTTAAAATTCACGACAGATACTGGCAACGGCTCCATGATGTAGGTACTTTTATCCACTTACGAAAATTAAATAAAACTGAGCTTTCATAGTTTTTGCCAACAAGTTTTTGGTCTACAGTACCCAAATCGACAAAGAGATTCTGATTCACTTCTCTTAATGACTTTATAATGATCTTTATTTTCCAAAGAATGTGTTTACAATGGAAGCTGTTGAAAATTGCTAAATAAAGATAAGCTATCTTTATTTAGCAGTTTTTGATATATTTTACTTTTTTTATATTATTTTTCTTCATGTTATTGTTTAGTTCGACAATGTAACTCTCTTATTTATACATCGATGATTGAATCATGCTTTCTTCTTCTTCTTAGCCTTCTGTCGTCCATGTTTGGACATAGGCCTCTCCCAACTCCTTCCATCGGTCTCTGTCCTGAGCAACATATTTCCAATTTGTTCCGGCTATTCTTTTAATGTCATTAACCCATCTCATCTGTGGTCTTCCTCTTGGTCGTTTACTTTCGTAAGGTCTCCAATGCTGTATTGTAGTATTCCAACGTTGGTCTTTTTGTCTAGCAGTGTAGCCCGCGAAGCTCCATTTAAGTTTGGCAATTTTTGTTGCTATGTCCTCGACTTTTGTTTTGGATCTTACCCAGTCGTTCCTCTTTTTATCTGACAGTCTTATACCTAACATTGCTCTTTCCATTGTTCTTTCTGTTGTGGCTAGTTTATTCATGTTTGCCTTGGTTAGGGTCCAGGTTTGACATGCATTGTCATGATAGGAAGGATGCATTGGTTGAAAACTTTGCTCCTCAAGTATTGGGGTATGTTGCGGTTCTTAAGTATCCAACTAAGTTTTCCAAATCCTGCCCATGCTAGTCTTGCTCTTCTAGTAATTTCCGCACTTTGGTTCTCTTTGTCAAGTATTTGGCCAAGGTAGATATATTCCTGGATTTGTTCTATCTCACTGCCATTTATAGTTATACGTCTGGGGTCATCTGTGTTTGTTATTATTTTTGTTTTTTTCATGAATATGAAAAATGAATATGAATCATGCTTTAGTTGAAACAATAATACTAGCCTTTTATACAACCGTAGGTAAGTGTAGTGTGCTCGTATATTCCAGTGCTACAATTGTTAAATCCGGTCCTAATCCGCCGTTCGGGGCAAACCGGCAACGTGGTCGGCCGTTCTCTCCCGTAAGAAATAAATTGCCTATCTTACCTGCACTACATTCTAACTGTGGCTTCTACTATAGAAAGGCTGCACTGCAATATATTTTGCCATCTTATGATGGCATTTCATATTTTCTAGGAGTCTAGGAGTTCTAGGAGTCAATTTTCTATTGGATTTCATATATAGATCACATATCCATGATTTTCACTGCCCATCCAAGCTGTCATATGTCACATGTCACTTCAACATTTCCTACTATTTAAATGGGAATAAGCCACAATTAAAGGTTAAAATACGTTTATTGACGTTTCAATTTCCACTTCGGAAATCGTTCTCAAAATACCGAGAACGATTTCCGAAGTGGAAATTGAAACGTCAATAAACGTATTTTAACCTTTAATTGTGGCTTATTCCCATTTAAATAGTAATTAATTTAAAATGCCACAAGAAAATAGCTTCAGAACAATATTTCAACATTTCCGTTAACCGGGAGCCATTCTGTCTCCGGTTTCCATACATAATGCAGCTTTCCCTATTTTTAAAAAAATTTTAAAATGTTTATCCTTATGTAGTGTAGTGTGATGTTTAATTTTATGTTTATAACATTTTGTTCTTGTTGGATAGGCCGCAATTGACGAAGTAAGTCTGAAACGTTAATCACATAAAGACTTTTACTAATACAGGTATTCTTTGTTTCTAACGAAATTACTAAAACCTACCTAAACAAGTTTTGTTCTTCTTATTTAATTGAAAAGGCCATGGAAAATAATTATGACAGTTTTTCATAGATTCTCTATCAATTACCTTATCTCTTTATCTTTTTTGGGGATTTTATTACTTCTCATTTCCTTCCCCCCTCCAATATATCTAGACTACCAATGGAACTTCCAACTGGCACGTTCAAAATGTACTTTTATAGATCAAGACTAATGTGCTTATTATTAGGTAAAGGAAAAACTTACAGAAATAATTTAACAATCTATGAGAGAAAGGTGCAATATCCTGTCCACGCTACTACAAACGCTATGAGATTATTAACCTGATAATCGTTAGAAAAGTCAAAGTATTCAGATAAAAGACAAAAAAGCTCATTGTAGATGGATGTATAACAATGAATTGAATTAGCTTTTAACACGTTTAAATTTTCTAAATGTGTTTAATAAACTTTAGAGATTTTCCAAATTCCTACTTTTTAAAAATTCTTTAATTATTATAAAATTCCTAATTTTTAAAAATTCTTTAATTATTATAATATACTTCGAGAAATTATCCCTTTAAAAATTCAACCTGACCGCACGTGTATTTACGTATAATTTCATAACATTGCATTTCCTGGTGGTAGAGACACTTTGGGATACACCTGTAAATACGTTCAAGCGACTTAGCAACTTTGCGGCTATTGCGAATGCTTATGTAAGGAATTCTTGTAAAGTATGTTGTGAAATTCTGGTTTTAGTCCATTTTTACGACTGCACTGCGTATTCGACGTGAAATTAATCGAACGAAGCAATTATTACAAGAAGAAATGTATCGATATATCGCAGAAATGTAATACTATACGAAAGTAAAAATAAACAAACATACTGTGGTAGTTTAAGTAGTATTTTTAAAAACATTAACGAGATTAGCAAAGAAAAAAGTTACAAAAAATCTACCAATGTTTTAGAATATAAGCAACATATTCACGAAAAAACCTAAACATTTAGATTTTTTACTATAAAAATCGTTATGAGTATTGTATTAATATTAAATTTTTTGTGATAAATATATGTATATATATATATATATATATATATATATATATATATATATATATATACAGTACATTGGAAAATACCTTTATTGTTTTTATTCAATACCTTGGTGGCCGTATTACGTCAACGCTCTCACTTAAATACTTATATAACCGGCACCCACAAAAAGTTCAGAGTGCGACAGTTTAAAATGTTGGCGGAAAACACAGGTGTGCATCAAGTATCTTGGTATTACAGGAGATAATCAGCGACTTTCATAAGTTTTGCAGTTTGAATCGTAAAATGTGTATTTCAATCATCAATAAATCATATCCAATCATGGAAGGAAAATACTCTTGGTAGAATTTCTTTGTAAAATATGAAAAAACATCAAAAAAAGTCACGATATTATCTAGGTTCAGTAGGAATTTAGTTTACCCACAATCAATTTTTACTCAAATACATTTTGTCTCTTTAGCCTTTAATTGATGTATGGTTCATAATTGAATAAAGGAAATCATTATTGTGATTTTCTAGTTACTCATGACCTGGCCTTTTTCTCTGTTATTTATATGAATAATTCTGCACATTTTACAAAAAGGTTAATAATTTAAAATGCGGTAACTACCAAAGAATAAGTATTTTGTACATTGTCTACAACCTAGAAGGGTTGTCAAACATGTTTTTAAAAGATTAAAGCTTTACACCAAAGTCTAGCAAGGTTCCAGGCCGGGTAGTTCGACTATTAACTAAATCACCACCTTAACAAATTCTTAAAAAACGAAAAAGTGTTTAACAGCGATCTTTACCATTCGTATGTCCATTTTAAAGCAGCATGTGACAACATTTTAAGACTAAGCCTGTACAATGCTATGAATGAATTAAACGTTCCAAAATACTCAAAGGCAGTTTAAGAGGGAATATATAGTGGGCACTATTGTATACATATATATCCTTCTTCAATCATAGATCTCTTAAAAATCTTCTATATTATCTCCTCAGACTGTTGATTACTATTATTTCATATTTCTTTTAACATAAATAATTTTCAACGCACCTGTAGAACTAATAATTTTTACCATTATTTAAATAAACATTTATACATTTGAACAAAATATTCCTCCAAATTATTTCTGATAATATTTGTTTAAGCTACCGATCACTTAATGCATATTTAATGAATTATTTGAAGAGAATCGTAGTTACGCAATGATGCAGGAAATGTGTTAGAATTATTATATATTAATAGGTCTTTTGAACTATGGAATTGTGGTATTTAAAGTAATATTAAATGAAAAATCTTTTAAGTTAATATTGCATTAACGTCGCATTCAAAATAGAAAGAACGTGCACGAAACTTTATATTTGGTATAGAAAGGATCCCGGCGCTTTTCTTATGTAAATGTGGTTTCAGTAAAATTGACTAAAACTTTGCAAAGAGGTAGAGGTATCTTTGGCCATACTGAGCAAAAGTTCTTAATGCCTTAAGACTCATAAATCAATTGATTCTGAGCTATAGAGCGTCAAATTGTTGGTTTTTTGTCTAATATACGGCATCTGAATCTCAATAAATACGAATATAGTATCGGAATAACGTTGGATATCGGAGGTAGGATACGCATACGACAGTGTCAAGAGAACAGTGCTATACCAATTAATGCATGAGTTTGGTATACCAGAGAAACTTATCCGACTAACGAGAATGACAATGTCTAACTTAGAAGCCACTGTTAGAATACAGGGAGAGAATTCTAGATACTTTGAGATAAAGGATGGACTCAGACAAGGGGATGCTCTGGCTTGCCTCCTATTTAATATTGCCTTAGAAAAGGCAGTCCGAGATACACGAATTAGGGATGGCGGTACTATTTACAATAGATCTATACAAGTCTTAGCATATGCTGATGACATTGACATAATAGGGCGTAGCAAGCGAGATGTTGAGCAATATCTCCTAGAATTGGAAACAGCGGCGAAACAGGTCGGTCTAGTCATCAACGAAGACAAAACCAAGTACATGTTCGTTACAAAGGATCCGATAGCAAATGAGGACCGAGAAACAGTCTTTGGAAGTCATACCTTTGGACGTGTTGACAACTTCACATACCTTGGGTCGCTATTGACTGCTACCAATAAAACAAGCGAAGAAATCAAAAGACGAATAAATCTTACAAATAGGGCATACTATGGACTCCAAAAGCATTTCCACTCAAGAAACATTCAAAGAAGAACTAAAATTATTATATACAAAACATTGCTGAGGCCGGTCCTCACATATGGAGCAGAGACATGGACTCTAACGCAGAAAGATGAAAGACTTTTGGGAATATTTGAACGTAAAATACTCCGCAAAATATTTGGAGCTATAAACGACCAAGGGCAGTGGCGCAGAAGATATAATTTTGAATTGTATCAGCTCTTTGATGAGCCAGATGTCATAACGTTCATTAAAACACAGCGACTTAGATGGGCTGGACACAGAATACGAATGCCATAAAATACGATTGCTAAAAATCTAACCACAGGAACACCTGTAGGAAGAAGAAGCAAAGGCCGACCGCGAATTAGGTGGTTAGATAGAGTTGAAATCGACTTACGGATATTAAAAATCAGAAGATGGCAACATGTTGCCAGAAACCGAACAGAATGGCGACGAATCTTAGAGCAGGCCAAGATCCACAGAGGATTGTCGAGCCAAAGATGATGATGATGATCGGGGGTAGGATATCCCGATGGAACAGTATTCTCAGCACAAGTGTACGTTTCCGCGTTTGTATAAGTTCCCCCAACACTTGTCCCGTTAGTGCAGATACACTTTGGGGCGAACCAATAATAAGTTTTGCGCATGAATCGGTCCCAAGACAAAGCTGCTGCGCACATTTAGTCTTTTACAAAATTAGCTACACGTATATGTATGAAAGTGGGATATTTCTGTAGCACTGTCCTCGTTATTAGTAAGAATTCCCCCATGTTTCAGTGGGATATCCTACCCAAGATCTCTCATTTATTTTTTCGACACGGGAACATTAAGAAATGTCATCCAGATCTCATATTTGTGTTTATTAAAATTCAGATACCGTTTATTGAATATATACTACGTTTCCAAATTCACGATCTTAAAATATGAACTAAAAACCAACACCTTGAAGCTCTATAACTTGGAAACAATTGACTTTTGATCCTTGGGACAATAAGAACTTTTAATTAGCATGACCAATGCTACCTCTCTGCAAAATTTCAGTAAATTTAACTAAAACTACTTTTACATAAGTAAATAAGAAATACTACAACTGATTTGGAAATCTGCTACTGAAATTTTTTTATTATTTAGAAATTTGTGCAAACTGTAGGGGTTTAAAAGAGACATGTCCATGAAATGGAAAAAAAGTTTTTATACCACTTCGTTGTTTTCCGCACACATTGAATTGAACACAATAGAATATTACTTTTAGCAAATCTACCCATTTATTATAGTGTATTTCTAGGTATATTTCTCCTACTCTTATTTACCGTGTCACAAGCTTCAGTGTTTCTATTTTATAACCAATAAAACAGTTCTGGACTAGTCTACCAGTTATCTAGGAATAGCTTGTGACCTTTGGCTAAATATTTATTCTTTTTTGACGTGACAACGTCTTAAATTAGGTTGTGGCTCGGAGTCATTTAAGAAAAAGTGTAACGCCCGCTCACGTCTGTTACAGTGAGTCGCCGAACGAGAGAGAGGCCCGCCGGACCGGCGAATGCCTTGCGTCTCCCACTCAAACATGATCGGTCCGCTGCACGCGGCACTAGAGAATTAGGCGCGTTGAATCGCTAAAGTTGAAAATCGTTGAAAGTATCGTCAGCTGTGTCTGTAGTGAAAATGTGGAGTGCTTAGATTCGTCATTTACAACAACTACAACAATAAAGGTAAATAATTGTACACTAATATTTCATTATCGTAAACTATGATTGATTGATTAATTGTTAGATTGACACAAAAGTTAAGAAACTGAGTTTATAGGTTATGTCATACTATTGACAAATGTTGATAGTGTTAAGTAAATTATTAGTTTAAATCACTCTGCAATCAATCGTAATTCAGTCGATTGAGAAGAAACAGCGCGTATTTCTAGTCAAACATTTAAAATAACAAATTATAACTTCTAACCTGTCAAAACAGGGCGACCAAACAAACGAACTAAACCGACCAATCACCACGCGCGGAGTTAGAATTTAACTGTGTTTAGCAAGAATTTCAAATTCCAATTTTAGTAAATGTTTTAATTTTCAACTTTACCATTTACATTTACAAATTTTAATTAATTTCAAATTTATTTAGCAAAAATTTGAACCTTCGATCTGAATAAGTGTTTTGATTTTCAAATTGATTCTTTAAAATTAAAAATATTAAAATATATATAATCAGAAGTGAACGTCACATAACATTATCTGTACTTATTATTATTTAATATGTAGGCAAATACATGTGACCATACTAGGTAGACACAATTGGAAATAGTCATTTTTTATAACTGAAAAAAATAAATATATAAAATACTGGTAGCAAACAATAACTTCAATGATCGATATCTCCGCAACTAATTGATATATCGAAAAAATTTTCAAATAAATTTTGTAGAAAATAATAAGATCAATAATATAATATAAAATAAATAATATATAAAATAATATATAATATATAAAATATAAATAATATATAAAATAATAATATAATAATATATAATATATAAAATAATATATAAAAAAGACGTTGTCACGTAAAATCTTCGCCCGTAAAACCGACTTTTTTTAATCAAATA
Organism: Diabrotica undecimpunctata; assembly: GCF_040954645.1. Taxonomy (NCBI): domain Eukaryota; kingdom Metazoa; phylum Arthropoda; class Insecta; order Coleoptera; family Chrysomelidae; genus Diabrotica; species Diabrotica undecimpunctata. The sequence continues at coordinate 12,181,379 of NC_092807.1, forward strand.
AAACTGCTCGATATCTGCCTTTTATTTGATTAAAATTCGTTTGTTCAAGCATTCAAGCTTATATTCCTTTTAAATCTTTATTCATTAGGGTTGTTACAGTATAACCCGATTTTCCTAAATTTCCAATATCAGGGCTATAAGTATTCGAACCCGTATATACCCAAGTGTCTCCCCTTCTTCTTGCTAGTGGCTTAAGGGGTGAAGTGACCAATTGTCATTCTTTTTTTCAGGCAGAATCACGGCATGTAGTTTGTTGCATTTAGTCACTAACACACTGTATATTATACAAATATGTATTATTCAAAAGGAGTAAAAATCGTCACTTTCAACCTCTGTAATAAAAAAACAATTGATTTCTTAGCTTTGGTACACTGAAAACTTTCACAACTTGATTATCAGCATAATTAAAACTAACCCTTTGTAAAGTTTCATCCAATTTAACTGAAACGACTTTTACATAAGAAAGGTGCCGGTGTCCTTTAGTACGGTAACTTTTTGAATACCTAAAAATCCTTCAATATTAAAATGTTCTAATAATAGAAGCCAAAGCTAAAGTAAGAGTAAAGCATTCTGTTAAAGTCTTTAATAAATCCTTAACATATAAACCTTGTTCAATATTTATGGTTGACATGTCATGGAGATAGCTTTAGAAAGATGGGTCAATGATGGCGGATAGAAAAATCTCCAATTTAAGATTGGTTGATGACACTACACTTATAGCAGTAAATGAACAAGAAATGGTAGATGTCCTGCGAAGGATTGATTGGGAAAGCATCAAAGTTGGTTTTAAAATGAATAAAGACAAGACGAACATATTGGTGATTGCCAGATTCAACATTATTCAACTGAGTTACCACTTGCAAAAATACCAGATATAGACAGCTTTTAATATTTCTGATCTAGTATAACTAAGGATAGCAACTGCGAAGCAGAAGTTTAGAGACGCTATGGTATGGCAACAAATGAGTCGCCTAACTTAAGTTTGGAAAGGCTCTCTTAAAAAACGGGTCTTCTATACGGTCCAGAAGAACTCCAAAAAATGCCTTTGAAATGTTGTGTTGAAAAAGAATGCTGCACATACCTAGATAGCGCATCGGACAAACGTTTTCATTCTTCACCAGCTTTTCTTTATCAACATTAAAAAAAAGCTCTCCACAACATTTCTGCAGCGAATTTTACAGTTCTATGGCACTTGGTTTGCAAAAGTGACGATCATTTAGAGAGATTAATTGTCTCTGGAATCGTTTCGGGGAAAAGACCAAGGGGACACCAAGCAGATGATTCCACGAAACTCAGAATTCAGCGGACCACTCATTCTGAGAAACTCTTGGAGTGGCTAAAAATAGTAACAAATAGAGAAAATTTGATAACGTATGGTCCTAAAGTTTTGGGAAAAATTTCAAAAGCATATAACTCTGACCACAATAATCTTATATTTTTATTAAATTATTCAACAATTTAACTTAACTATCCTTATTATAAATCAAAATTCAAATGACAGACAAGGGACCATTATTTTCGATATGCCTAATAATTCCCCTGACACGTTACATCATCCTTTGGACGACCTCGGCGTCAATTTCTCTAATTTTTGTATATATGCGGTGTCTTAACTGTTCCTGATTTTGTGCTTTCCATCCGTTATTATAGACTTTTCGACTTAATATTGCCCAGAACTCTTCAATTGGACGAGCCTGAGGTAGGTTGGGGGGATTGTCTGCTTTCGGTACAAAGATAATGTTGTTAGTTTCGTACCAGTCCCTTGTGATTCTCGCGTAATGACATGAAGCAAGATCTGGCCAAAAGACTATTTGATCATTTGCATGATGTGTGTTCATAAACTGAAGCAATTTAGAGAGACATCTTTGAATATAAATAATTGCGTTTAAGGCTTCGCCTCGAACAACGCCAATGTAGGGCTGTGAGATAAAGCCAGTCTCAGAAATTGCACACCATACCAAAATTTTGTCCTCAAATTTTTTCTTAATTTTGAATTTTATTTCATCAGGTACATTTTCGTAATCGTTCGTGTAAAACCCATCGTTACCCTTCATCTCAGAGTTGGACAAAGTAAAATATTTTTCATCGTCCATCACGATCAACTTGTTGACGAAATGTACTCGCCTTAACGCGCGACAACATCTCGGAATTTTCGCTAATTGATCCTCTGTGTATTTTGCATCTTTCCTTCTTTTCCGGTAGATAATATTGTTACTCGATAGGGTCCTGTATACTGTAGTCTTTCCAACATGAAATCTTCTGGCCAGTTTTCGCTGTGAGACCCGAATTTTGTTCTTAGCTGCTTCAATCAGTCTTGCCTCTCTTATATGGTTTAAAATCCGCGGTCGGCCACTTTTACGCAAGTTAACACATTGTATCCCTTCTTCACATTCTCTGATTGTGCGATAAATTGTCGATTTGCTTATGTTTTGATCTCGATAAATATTAACAATATCTCGTTTCGATATTCGCCCAACCATATTATAAACACCTCGACGAATATCAATTGTATAAGACATTTTGCAGAGCACAAACCAAAATATTCTGCTTTGTTTATTAAATGTCAATAACTGATGACATTTCAATTCCATGGCCTTCTTTGTTAAATGCATTTTGCTTCTCAATCAGACCAGGTGAAATTTTTTCCAAAACTTTAGGACCATACGTTAGTAGTGTTGGAGGAAATCACAATCCTTAGTAATGGAGAAGCGACTAGAGAGGGAAAAGAGAGGCTGTAGAAAGAATATTGTATACCACACATGCATGAAATGTCTTTTTCTCTCAAGAAATTGTCGAATCAATATTTCCATTCGTAAAAAAAATTACCACTTTATGCACTTGTTGCATTAATTACTGTTTAAATTAGTATTAAGTTAATTACTCGTTTTCTAAAACGTAACCAAATACTCAGAACGGAAAGTACCGTTCTGAAATAAACGATTCATATATACAGAAAAGACTGATGAACAGTTCCGTTTGGAAGATACTAAAATACCTTCTAAATAAAATAAAATAACTAAATATGAAAATATAACTTCTTAATAATATTAATATTATAGCAAATCTTGCAAATAAAAAAAGTAACAGTAAAACTGTATGTTGTTATTTTCAATCGGTCATTTTACTATCACTTTCTATGTCCTGCGGATACAGTAGTCAATGAACTTTTAAATTCAGGTAATTTATTACCACTTAAATTAATAAGAGGAACCTTGCCTTTCAACTGATACTAAAATATCTTAATAAATTACTGAATGCAGCAAATGGATATAAAAAAAAACTAATCTTAATAAAAGTCAGTGACTCACTGATGCGAAAAAAGATCAACATTATATTCGGCTAAAATGAATGGTATTTTATTATGTATTCACAGTATATTAAGTGTGAACAAAGGAGCTAAATGTGATAAATCAAAATATTATTAGTAGTTTAAAGAAAATAACAGTTTTATTTTTCTTCTTATAAGCACAAGAATTACCAATTAATTATGAACTGTCAGTTGCATCCATATCCTTTGCACTGTCAGTTGTCACATTTTTTACTTTTTTCTTCTTGAGATTGTACAGCTGGTTTCTTAAAAAAAACTGATACGACTTTTAAAGCGTATTCTGTAGAAAATTGAGCAGTGTATTTTTAAGGATAAATACTTGTTATTTAAAACTTTAAAATTTGTGACATATCTTATTTTATGCAACCTCAAAAAATGGCTCCACATGCTAGCAAAGAACTAAAAGCAAGAATTGTAACGGAATTAGAAGATAGTTGGTCACTATCTGCCGTAGCGAACCATTTTAACGTAATCAGAACAATAGTTTTTAATATTAATAAAAGATGAAGAGAACAAGAAACTCTCGAAAGAAAGCAAGGTTCTGAAAGACCAAAAATATCTACCGCTCATGAAGATCGTACGCTTGTTGAGAGATTAGAAGAGAATCCTTTTGAAGATGCGAAAACTGCAAGAATTATGTCACAGTTTCCGGGAAGAAAGACAACAACTTGGCGCAGAATTAAAGCATCGCGTTCATCCGAACTGCAGCAAAAAAACAAGCTCTTACACCACAACAGAAGCAATCGAGACTTATATTTGCTTTACTCCATCAGCTACAAAATCAGGATTTTTGGGACAGGGTCATATTTACAGATGAGAAAATTTTTTAATCTTTTAAAAAGGGCAAAATTGGGGTATATAAACCAGATAATAATAGATTTAATCCTCTATATGTTGATAGATATCGAGCACCTGGTCATTTTAGTGTCAATGCATGGGGATGGATTTCATCTAGAGGAATGGGAATAATATGGCGTATTGATGGCAGGTTTGTTGGGCAGATTTATCTAAATATTCTAGAAGACATCATGTTTCCTAGTGTAGAACAATTGTATCCAAAAAAAAATTATCCTCAAAGAAGATAATTGTCCTGTTCACACTGCAAATATAATAAACCAGTGGCTCCAGAATAAAAACATCGAAACCTTACCATGGCCCATCTACAGTCCAGATTTAATCCCAATCGAGAATGTGTGGGGGGTTATTATAAAACGGTTGTATCGGCGTAATTTTATACCTCAAAATGCTAAAGAGCTGTGGCACGGTATACAACAGGTTTGGGAGGAGCTCTCTGACAGATAATTTCATAGTTCCTTTCACGCAGATGGACCGAAGACTACATCTTCTTCTTCTAGTTCCATGACCGTTATCGATCGTTGGATATCATGTTGGCTACCATATTCGCTATCGTGACTTTATTGACAGCAGCTCTAAATGACGATGTAGTTGATTTTTCATACTATTGCCTTAGATTTTTCAGCCATGATGTTCTTCTTCTACCAGGACCACGATTACCTTGGATCTTTCCCTGAATGATCAGATGTAAAAGATCATATTTTTCAGGGTGTCTCATAATGTGACCGAAGTATTCCAGCTTGCGTTTCTTTATTATATTGACCAGTTGTGTTGTTTGGTTCCGCCGTCTAAGGACCTCCTCATTTCTAACTCTGTCGACCCAGCTTATTTTCAGTAGTGGTCTGTATACCCACATCTCAAGGGCTGTCAAGCGTCTAAGGATAGCCTCAGTTAGAGTCCACGCTTCCACTCCATGCAGCAGGACAGGAAAGATGTATCAAGATGTCATTCGAACTCTAAGGTCAATGCTAAGATCGTGACTGCAAAGTACGTTTCTCATTTATACAAAGGCAGCTCGGGCTTGTTCTATTCGGCTTTTAATTTCTGCGGTTGGATCCCAGCTCTCATTGATATTACTGCCGAGATACACGAGTTTCTCTACTCTGTCCAGTGTGGCATCTCCGACTTATATACCGTCATTCTGTATATAATTTTGTTTGGTAACTATCATATATTTAGTTTTCTTAACGTTGAGTTTTAATCCATACTGATCACAAGTCTGTTTTATTTTGTTCATTAGATTTTGAAGGTCTTCTCCGCAATTAGCAAGCACTAAGGTATCGTCGGTATATCTAATATTGTTGACGGTTACTCCATTCACAATAATACCTTCGGTTATCTCCATTAAGGCTTCCTTAAATATTTCCTCCGAATATAAGTTAAAAAGTAAAGGCGACAATATACAGCCTTGTCTAACTGCTCTTTTTATATTTATTTCATCCGACAGTTCTTGTTCAACTTTTATTCTTGCTACTTGATGCCGGTATAGATTTGTAATTATTCGTAGATCTTTATTGTCCAATCCAGCTGTTTCCAATATTTCTAGCATTTGTTATGTCGGACTTTGTCAAAAGCCTTTTCAAAATCGATTGCACAAATGTACACATTTTGATTTATATCTCTACATCTCTGTACTAGCACCTGTATACTAAACAAGGCTTCTCTTGTACCCAAGCCACTCCAAAACCCAAATTGAGTATTGCTAATTATGTCCTCTAACAGCGTGTAAATTCTGCTGTGTATTACTCGCAGGAAGATCTTCAAAACGTGACTCATCAGACTTATTGTCCGATAATCACCGCATGTCTTTGGACGATGTTTCTTAGGTATTGAGACAAATGTCGACTTTAACCAATCAGTTGGTAATATCCCAGTGTCATAAATTCTGTTAAAGAGATTACACAGAACTTTAATTCCATTTTCTCCCAAAAACTTTAGTATTTCAGCACTTACGTCATCGGGGCCAAGTGCTTTTCCATTTTTTGCCGTTTGTATTGAACGTGTAACCTCACTTTCTGTTATAGATAGACCTGATATAGCGATCGGTGAATAGTGTTCTACTCTCATCTTCAAATTATTCAGAAATGTAGTTTTCCCATTCTTTTAACTGTTCTCTGATGTCTAATATTCTGTGTCCGTTTCTGTCTTCTTAACTTTGGGATACTTGTTTCCGTTTGTTTCCAGTGACCTCTTTTAATTTCTTGTGCAGATGAAATGTATCGTGTTTCTTTTCATATTGTTCAATTTCATTACATTCTTTACTATGAAATTGTGTTTTCGCGTGTCTTATCTTCTGCCTGATTATTGCGTGGATCCTCTTGTATTCGTTTTTATCTTTATTTCTGACTTCTCTTCTTTGATCTATAAGTCTCAGTATTTCTTCTGTCATCCACCCTTGTTTTTTTCTTGCTTTTAGCGCACTTAATTTTGTTTCTTGAACAGCCTTTAAGATGTCTTTAATTCTCGTCCAGTTTTCCTCAGTACTTCTAGAAGACTACAAGCTGTTATCAATGCTGGTGGAGATATTACAAAATAATAATTTTATTTTCACATACCTGAATTTAGTATAGTTTTGGTCTTCCAGTCCATAGCTTTCTTTCGAGAGTTTCTTGTTCCCTCCATTTTTTAATAATAGAAAAACTGTGGTTCTGCTTATGTGAAAATGTTTGGCTGCCTCTGATAATAGGTACCCAGTTATCTTTTAATTTGGTTACAATTCTTGATTTAATATATTGTTGAGTTAAGTTGTTTGTTTTATTCCTTAATAATAATAAAAATAATAACAACAACCCTATTTTATGTAAAAACTATCATTTATAAAATGTAGGAATTCAAAATAATATTCTTAATAATTATTACAATTTATGAACTAACATAATACAATTGTATATGTAATCCATTGTTTGTTGTTTGTTTGTTTATTTTATTATTGTTCTGTCATAATAAATATAATATAATGTCAGACCGATCAAATACACTTCTCAAAATGATCAAATCTTACTATGAGGCGTATCAGTTTTTTTAGGAAGCAGCTATACATATTGAAAGCAAACATCTAATAGTTGTAAAAATATATCTTCACCCTATTGTATTCCCATGGAAGTTTTTTAATGCTGCAAGTTATACAAAATTGTTTGTTTATCAATTTGCTATCAACAAGTCCTTATAGACACCTCGTATAAGGACTAGTAACCCCATTGGAGTCTTATGGTGCCATGTGATTAATTCCTTTTGTAACATCTTAATTTTTAATTATCAAAGATGTAACTCAAAGTTAATAGTTTTTTAGCCACATATTTAGTGACTTCAGACATGTACATCAAGATAGCACTGATGATGAAATAGTTATTCCGAAAACGTTCTGTGATGTAGCCCGATAGGGTTTTTATTATTATACCTTTTACAAAGGAATGTTTAAATAAATTTATTGTTAATGTAATTAGTTAGAATTGTCCTACTTAAGGATGAAAGTAGGTAAATATAATTTTGATGTATTCGTCAATTTGATGCTTTTCAACTGAATTGATTTTACCAAGATTTTCTGTTGACATAAAAACGAAATAATTGATAAATATTGCATTTCATTATGACGTTGGTTAGTTATGTTGATAATTCACCTAAATTGTTTACTCACTATGGCATTGGCAAACCTTGATTAATTAATTTATTATTTCTTGATCATTAAGGTACCTGCTTGTCACCAAAATAAACATTACTGGAAATTTTCCTGACGTACAAATGTTTTATTATTAGCATTTTAATTATTTTTTATATTTTTAATGAATTTTACAACTGGTTAATGTAAGTCCTTTCTATTTCCATTTCTACTAATGTGTATTGACAACTTGGGTACACCATTTAGAAACCAGATATTTTTTCGACGTAACAATTTTAATTTCAAGTATGTTTCTTGGATGACAAGTCAAACTGTTTGTCCAGTAAGGTAACTACGCCACCTAGGCAAGAAATCTGAACCACCAATATCTGACATTTTTATATTTTGTTCTTGAAATGATACGGTTGATTTAGGCTAATTCAATACACTAACCGTAAAAATATGATGACTTTTAACACAACGTCAACGTGTTATAAAAATAAAATAAAATAAAATCAAGTTAAGGAAAAGCTATACCTAAAAGCAGTAAAAAGACTGATATACCGTTTCTGCTTCATTTCACATGTAAAATCCCACAAGAAAATGCTTATTCTGCTCATTTTTTGAGCATTTTTTGGTGGGATTAGAATAGGTCTTCGGATCGTGACGTATGATACATCACTGGAAAGGAAAGAGGTAGCGAATATGTTGAGACGGAAAAAACATACATGGCGGCATTGACAAAAGGTTATTTTACATCATATCTCCTTTGTTATTGGTCCAATTGGAGCGTGTGATGCATTAAATAAAAGGGAAAGATATAACGAATATATTAGAATAGAAAAAAGAAACAAGGCGACTACCAAAAGGGCACTACACAGTGTCTTTATTATAAATGAACGTATAGTGACATACGAGATGTTATAGGGCACTATGGATAAAAATAGTTTAACTTAAAGACAAATTTTGATTTATTGACTTCTGGCTCGGCCTCTGGCTGAGTACAAAATAAACAATTGAACCAATCCTAACATGCGAAATAGCAAATAAAAGAATAGAATATAACGAATATATTTATATAAAAAAAAAACAAACAAAGAGACTACCAAAAGAGCACTACGCATCATCTACGTTATTAATGAACGTATAGCGACATACGACGTATCACATGACACTATGGATGATAATAGGCATATATGCTTTATATATAAGGCATACGGTCAATATAAGGTAAATTTGCTTTATTGACCTAAAGAATGCCTCTGACTGATTACAAAATAAACAACTAACCTAATATTAGCATATAACACATCAAATCAAACAACGTGAGACGTATATATAAATATAGAGAAGATATAAAGATATAAAGTACATATAAATATAGAGTGCCATCAGTATATATATATATATATATATATATATATATATATATATATATATATATATATATATATATATATATATATAGTCGGTGCGTTTTGATTTAGTTTGAGTCTTCTTACAAACTCTCTCTGATGACGGGTAGACCCAGAAACACGTGTCAGGGAGTGGTAAGAGACTCAAATTAAATCGAAACGCAACCGTCTTCGTATATTTATCGTCCTTACTCGACGCAATGAGTACAAGAATGATGGTAATTTATATGGGTAAATTTTTGATGCATAGTGGAATATAAATATTCTCAGCATCGCTCTGAATGACTTGATTAAGCTTGGGTATACAGTTTACTTTAATTGCTATCGACACATTTAACTTCATCTTTCCTCACTAGAGGTCTCTAGTAGCATACTCTGGTAATTATTTTTCATATTAAATATATTAAAAAAAAATTTTTTAATATATGGTATACAGCCAAATACAGGAACTTTGTTTCCTTGTGGATTTTTCATATAATTGCCATAGTAGTCGGTGCGTTTTCATTTAGTTTGAGTCTTCTTACAAACTCTCTCTGATGACGGGTAGACCCAGAAACACGTGTCAGGGAGTGGTAAGAGACTCAAATTAAATCGAAACGCAACCGTCTTCGTATATATATATATATATATATATATATATATATATATATATATATATATATATATATATATATATATATATATATATATATATATATATATACAGGGTATACTAAAAAAACATAATGCTAGGTCAGAAGTGCACCAGATCATACTTTATATATACTCGATTATATGGATTACATGCAAAAAGTTTATTATTTTAAAAATAAATCACTGACTGTAGATGACAATTGATTGGATACTCCGTCGCATGCGACGAGTGACTAGTTTGCTATAAAAGAGAACCTATACGGAGGATGAATAAAAAAACCTACAAAAGATAAAAACGATAAAAAATTAATAAATGCCAATCTGCCTAAAACGCCGTAGGATATCATATGTAGTAAGTAGAACGAACTGGTATTCATTCGATTACTAGACAGAACTGACACTGCCGTGCTTGTTATTCATAAGGACTCTGCAAAAACTTTTGGAGCGAAGCTTCTATACTAGCGTTGTATTATTTTTTTTTTTTAACAATATGAAGTAAATGTCACGGAACTAGCGCCATGAGAATGCGTCACGTGTAGCGCCACGAAATATTGGTTTTCACATCGATTCACTACTCTCCATCATTTTGTTTCTAGTTATCATATATTTACTCTAAACAGGTTTAAATTGATAGCTGCATGAAAAATAACTAACAAAATACAGACAATAAATGAAAAGTAAAAAATTATAATCTGTCAATAAAAGATAAAACAGACAAAAAAATAAAAATCGATACTGGAATTCGATTCGTAATAATTGTTGAGCGATCAAATTTGAAAAGTCATAAATGTCATCCAATTAATAACAATATTGAATTATCTGCTTTCATTTTTATAACACTTCTCGTTTTAAAATAATTTTAAAAATACAGAAAACATAGTACAAAGCTTTGTTTAGTCTACTATACTGACTACTATACCACCGTTTTTTAGTAAACAAAGTAACAAATTACCAACGAAAAAAATCGAAATAACATAAGCTACCTTCGAAATGAAGAAGGCTTACAATGTACGTACATAACTTTCTTATTCTCTGAAAATGAAGCTCAGAATTGAAAAAGTAACATCAGCATCTTTTGAAATGAGCGTGATTTCCCTTAAAATATACTTTTAGTTGTTCCTATTTGGGGCAAGACCTCTCCACATGCTCATTTGTATTACCTATAAACCTGCTTTTACCTCGTGTGCTTTTTTGTTTTCAAGTTTCAAAGTCAGCTTTTGAAAAACCGCTAGACACCTTTTCGTTATAATAACAGTTCACATTTTAGTAAACATTAAAATAATCTTTTTTAAAACGATTTCTGGAGTGTTAATTTTCATTAATTTCATCTTCCAAAATCAATTCTACAGACCAATAAATGATGCCCTAATGGGCTCCCCATTATCTCCAGTAATTGCCAATATCTTTATGGAATCACATCAATGCTCAAACCCACATGTTGGCTACGATCCTTACATCAAAGGTGTCACTGACAAAATCGACAAAATTCTAAAATCAAGAGAAAAAAAGACAATATTTAAGTCCCAACAAAAACTTTCATCCCTTGTCCGATCAATCAAAGACAACATTCCAAATGAACAACACGGAGTTTATGAAATTCCTTGAACAGACTGCCCTCGATCCTATATAGGCCAAACAAATCGTAGAATTCAAAATAGGATTTATGAACATTCCACTTCTGTTCATAGTTCTAAAAATATTAGAATAGAATATTCTATAAATTGAAAAAAGGGCAAATTGTCTCAATAAATGAGATGTCGACATACGGTTACCTTCGACTTAGATACCTCTCATAAAAAAATACCGTCCACTCCACCCGTCAATCTTACTGTCAAAAATGTTCGCGCCAATACTCACGCTGGCTCCCACGATAACCTCCACCCAAGCCACATCACCATGGACGGTATAATTGTCCGTCCATAAATAAAGGACCGTTAACCAGTACCCCTTTCGCCGCTGATTATCCAATACGCTCCTCCGACGACAAGTCCAAGAAGCAAACCACCAGTAGAACTTACAAAGCCAGCGAAAGAAAAAACACCACCCAAACAAAACAAACCACGCCCTGAAGAGGTGAAAAGCCTATAACAGGACACCAAAACACCAGACAAAGAAATCCATCCCAGAAAATGAACAACGATACAATGAGTCCCAGCACCAGTAATGCATTGATTTTTGATCAGTGTAGTAGTGTCTGGTGGCTCGACAGACTGAGACCTTGGAAGTTTTGAATAAGACATCGAATATGATGTCGAAAGCTCGGCGTAATGACAATCGACGCGGTTCAACCCGGAAGACTGTTGAGTTTATTATTAATTCTCAGCTCTAGGTATATATATATATATATATATATATATATATATAACGGGTGTTTTTTTTTAGAGGTATAGAAATAGAAGTTGGCAACACGTTTTTAAGGGGCGGCCATTTTGACAGCTGTCAGGTGATTATTATTTACTTTAGTTTGACATTTCAATATGAATAGACTCACGCCTGAACAACGCTTTCAAATTGTGCAAATTTATTTTGAAAATCATAGTTCTGTTCGGAATACGTATCGCGCACTACGTCCATTTTATGGTATACATAATCGCCCATCAGATCAATTAATTCGATCAACTGTGGAACGTTTTCGCACCACGTTCACTCTAAATGATAATACGCATCCACAGAGACGTCGTACAGTGCGTACAGAAGATGTTGTTGCTGCTGTTGAGCGTAGTATAGAGGAAGACCCGAATCAGTCTATACGCCATCGTGCACAGCAGTTGGATATATGTCCATCCACTTTATGGAAGATTTTGCGAAAAGATCTTGGTTTGCGTGCTTACAAAATTCAACTCGTGCAGGAATTGAAGCCACACGATCACCTAGCAAGGCGTAGATTCAGTGAATGGGCCCAAAACGATATTGCCGTTGATCCCGACTTTCATAAGCGAATTTTGTTTAGCGACGAAGCTCACTTTCGGTTAAATGGCTACGTCAACAAACAAAACTGCCGTATTTGGAGTGAAGATAATCCTCAAGTGTATGTTGAGAAACCACTATATCCAGAAAAATTGACTGTTTGGTGTGCTTTGTGGGCTGGTGGAATCATTGGTCCGTACTTCTTCAAAAACAATGCTGGCCGGAACGTTACAGTTAATGGTGACCGCTATATAGCCATGATTACTGACTTTTTTATTCCTGAATTGAACAACCATAATGTGCAGGAGCTGTGGTTTCAGCAAGACGGCGCAACATGTCACACAACTCGTGCCACAATGGATTTATTGAGGTAAACGTTTGGTAACCGCATAATCTCGCGTTTAGGACCCGCGAATTGGCCTCCAAGGTCGTGCGATTTAACACCGTTAGACTATTTTCTGTGGGGTTATGTGAAGTCGCTAGTCTATGCCAATAAGCCTGAAACGATTGACGAACTGGAGGACAACATTCGCCGCGTTATTGCCGATATACGGCCACAAATAGTGGAAAAAGTCGTCGAAAATTAAATCTCCAGATTAGACTACGTCAGAGCCAGCCTTGGTGGTCATATGCCAGAAATCATATTTAAAATATAATGTCAAAAAATTATCTTTCAAATAAAGTTAATTTCCTGTTCATATAAAAAATAATCTTTGTTTTATTCCAGTTTAAAGTTCTATACCTTTAAAAAAAACACCCGTTATATATATATATATGTATATATATATATATATATGTATATATATATATATATATATATATATATATATATATATATATATGTATATACATATATATATATATATATATATATATATATATATATATATATATATATATATATATATATATATATATATATATATGTGTGTGTGTGTGTGTGTGTGTGTAATGTAATTTTCTGAGATGACAATCAAAAAGGTTAAAAACACTATAAGGAATGGCCGGAGAGAGATCAAATGTCGTGGCTAAAGAAATGACCTCAATGGGAGTCTTCAAAGCAATAAATTAAATCATCATTATTATAATGATAGTATCTAGCGGATAGTATCTATCTATAAACTTTTGATAGCGGGTAGATACAATAAGAAGATGAAAGTAAATATTCGCTCAAACAGAAGAAACAATATTATCAAGGTGAATTTGATAAATGTGCTTTCGACAGTTAAATCTAGTTAACGAAATATTTAACTTTCTGTACTAGTGATCGTATCATGGTCTCACTATTTAGAACTTGAGGTTACTAGTCAATAACCATCAAAAATTAATCGGTTATGTATTATGTAACATTCCATATATATCATTTTTAATATACTTCAAATTAAGTGATTTAATATTCCAAATTTATTAGTTTATTCTACACGTGTCTTGAAGATTCTGATGCAAAAATATTGAACTTGATTTATAGCGTGTCGATTTGGTAAACTTTTAAATTACTATTAGCAATAGGAAAATATTGGGTTGCCCGATATTAATTACTATGTCACTTATTAAAATATAATTTATTTAAATAAAATGTATAAAAATGAAAAAAAAAATTAATTTATAATAAATATGAAAGACAAGAGAAGGCTTGGATTTTCAAATAATTACCAGCCAAGTGGATTTCAGGCGATCTTCAAGCAATGCCTTGAAAATTTCCAACAACCAGTTTTTCTATGTATAAAGATATGTCGTTGATTGAATTATTTGAATTATTTTTTGGGGACAAAATTTTTGAATACCTCGCAGAACAAACGCAACGCTATGCTCATTTTAAAAATGAAGCTGACCCGGAAATAAGTTCTTCAAAAATACGTTGTTTTTTCGGAATCCTTATACTTAGCGGATAAAATAATTTGTCAGCAAGCGTCTCTACTGGGACATGAAAGATGATACCCATAACAAAATGGTAGCAGAGGCTATGAAGCGAGACAGATTTTTTAAAATTAAATAGAATAGAATTGAATAGAATAAGATAGGTCAATGTGGTCGCCAACATCTCTAGAAGATAGGCACATTTGGAAGAAGAAGGAAAGAGAATACCAAAGGCATTATATCACCAATAAGATCTTAAAGAATATAAATGAAAGGAAGCCAATAACAATGTTAAAGGGAGTCTGGGTGATAACGAGAACAAAACGAATTTACAATACCACAGTAAAGAACATATTCGTTTATAGCTGCGAAGTATGGCCTGTAAAAGAACCGACAGAAAAGAGACTACAAAATTCAGAGCAGCAGTTGAAGTAGAAAGGATTGGAAATAAAAATATCAGACAAATTATGGAGGTAAAACATGATGATTACAGACCAAATACGAACCAAAAAATCAATATGGTCTGGATATGTAAAAATAATGCCCAACTACAGAATTCCAAAACAGTATTAGAATGGAATCCAAATGGTATCAAAAACGAGGAAAGCCACGAAAAAGTTGGAGAGAAGCCTTTGACAAGAAGATAAGAGAGAGTAGTCTGGAAGATGGCACGTGGAAAAATAGAGAGAAGTGGAAATTAGGAATCGCAAGAGATTGGCACACATCTTGCAATTTTAAACAAAGAAACTAATTACAAAAATGAATGAATACATACATTAGCTATTTGAAGATAACAGCTACTATTTCCAGAACCAAAGAATAAAACCAGGAAAAATATATTTAAATAAAAACAATTACAATTTTTTTTTTATTTTATTAACGCATCAACCACGCAGGGTCATTAGTGTATTTAGATTAATACAATATAGATTCAATAAGTAAAATATACATTAGTTTACAATAATAATAATAATAATATCTTTGTGTGTTACAATGTACATTTTAGATCTTTTGAAGAAGTTGGCAGTCTTTAAGATAGGAAAATATTTTTCGGGTGTCTGTATTTTCTTCTAGGGCATCTCTTAGGGAGTTGGGTTTGTTATATTTGAGTCGTTCACTATTATATTTGGGACACTGTATTAAAAAATGTTTTACCGTTTGTTGCACACTTTACACACTGGTTTATTTTTGCGCTGTAATAAATAGTCATGAGTAAGTCGTGTATGGCCGATACGGAGACGGGTAAGTATCACTTGATCTCTCCTGTCTTTTATTTTTGCAAAGATGTGAATGTTTGTTGACTTCGTATAGCCTTGATGGAGTGTTGTTCCAAGTTTGTTGCCATTTTTGAATTATTTTTTGTTTTAAGTATGGTTTTAAATCGTTTTGTACCAATATATTACTTTCTTCGGACATCGGGTTAGTTGGTGCGTTTTTAGCCAGTTTATCTACAACTTCATTACCTTCAATTCCTATATGAGAAGGCACCCATAAAAAGTGAACTTGGATGTTCTTATTTGCAATGTTTTTAAGTTCTTTTTTAATAAGAAGTAGAAGGGGATTGTCACAGTACAATTGAGTCAGTGAGGATAATGAACTTAAAGAATCTGTGATTATTATACATCTTTCTTTGTTTTTGTTTTGTATTAACAATAGTGCTTTTAGAATTGCAAATAATTCAGCCGAAAAGATGGTTGTAATTGATGGCAATTTGAAACTAACTGAGGAGTCTTCCGAATAAATTGCTGCTCCAACTCTGTCTTCATTTTTTGACGCATCGGTGTATACGTTGTAGGTATTGCCATATCTGTTTAATAGTGTATAAAACTTTTGTTTAACGACGGTTGATGATATCTCTGATTTTCTTAGGTTTGTTAGACTGATGTCGATATCAGGAATCGATATTGTCCATGGTGCTGGGTTGTGGATTGAAGAGGTATCATAGGTTTTTGGAAATTGAAAATTTAATTTGGATAAGTATGCTTTTATACGAAAGTAAAAAGGATGATCAGTTTGATGTGTTTGTTGAAATTTATTTGTAAATCGATCAGCAAAAACGTTATGCAGTACTGGATTATTTCGGTTTAATGACACTGCCGCTGCATATGTTAGGCTTAGATATTGTCTTCTGAAAGAAAGAGGAAGTTGTGTAGTTGAATGGGACTTGTGTAGTGAGCACCTAAAGAAATACGTAGACGTCTATTTTGGATAATATCCAGTGACTTCAACTGTGTTTTTTTGGAGGAGTTGTAGACGATGGCTCCATAGTCAAGTTTTGATCGAATTATGGATTTGTAAATAAGTATTAAACTTGAATAATCGGCACCCTAGTTTTTAAAGGCAAGTGATCGTAGTAAATTTATACCAGGTAGACAGGATTTTTTCAGCTGTTGAATATGTGTCTTCCAAGTTAATTTTTTATCAAACGTCATACCCAAGAATCGGATTTCTTCTAGATAATCTAGTTTTTAAAAACAATTACAAATGAAGATGTGTTATACTGAATAAATAAAAAACCTGAAGTAATATTAAAATTAAAAAATTAAATTGGAATATTTCGGTAATATAATGAGTAGACGTATGCATATTTTGCAAATAATGCATAAAAATTGCAAAAATGTCAAATTTTGCATATTTTTATAAAAGTGAGCATAAAGTGCATATAATTTGAAAATTTGGTGTTAACTATATCTTTTTATATTCAAACTTACAGATAGCATGAAAATGCCAATATTTAATTTTGTTTTATAATCACTTGGTATTCAAATTCTTGGTATAGTAAATAAGACAGCGGCTCATAGTTATATACTCCTGGAATTAAGAGTTTGTGTTTGCCAGTTTATATTTCTAGGTAAAAATTTTTATTTTGACGGTCAGTTTCACTTGGTTTAACTTTTGCTGTAAAATTGGAGGCGTGAACAACGTCTATTTCTAATTGTGAATAATTATTGTGCTTGGAAATGCCGAAAATAAACAATGTTTCAACTTAAATAAAACCTTACAAATAGCTATCTATGGATATGGATAAAGTTTATTGCTCATGTTGTAGCAAAACAGTAAGTACATATGTATTATTTTTTATTTTATTTTAAAAGTTTATATGGTGGTACAAAGATTTTAAAATTGGAGATTATGTTTAAGAAAAGTACCAACACAAGGCTAGTTCGCAATAAATCGGTGTATTTTTTCTTTTTTCAAGCATTTTTAAACTCCTTGCGATAAAAAATAGGATACCTATTTAAAATTCAAATCCTTCAATAGTCTACTGAAAGGTCGCTAACATTTTTTTTTCAACAATGGCATAGTTTGCTTAAATTTTACTAAAAACAAAATCATATATTTATGCTCACAGTATTTTTTTCTTTAAATGTAAACAGAAAACACCAAGAGCCTCTTGTAAATATTTGGGAGTTCTTACTTCTTGCACAGTCATTTCTTGATATTTTCAAGATTACTACACCGATTTTTATTTGATTTAATTTAAAGATTTTAATTGCTATGCAAAAACGGTTCATTTTTAGTTTATTTCTAAAATCTTAGATTTTAAAAATGGCTACAACTATAGAATGTTTATACTTATTCTTTTTTAGATTTCATCTGAAAAAAAATTTCAAATAGATCAGCATGTCAGAACCGTGAAACATTTAGCTAAAAACCAAATCCGGTGAAAAATATCAACCTTCAGTGTCCAAGTGCTTTCAGTCAAGTTCCAAAAAACAAACCGAACAAGAAACTTTTAACGAAGACTTGTGTCGTGCATTAGTATCATCTAATATACCGCTTTCAAAATTATATAATGAAAACTTTAGTTCTTTTTTTAAAAAATATTTCAAACAAAACATTCCCAATGAACGAACTCTAAAGAGAAATAATGTCAATTTGTTATACTCCTCAATTATCCACAACATAAAAGTCGAAATAGGTAATAATTACTTTTACATATGTGTGGACGAGACCACTGACTCGTCAGGAAGATACATTGTGCACTTTTTGATTGGTGTACTTAGCGATGAAATTTTTCCAAAATCGTATTTAATTTCCCGTAAGCAAGTGGAAAAAAACAACGCTCTAACAATATTACGGTTTCTACAAGAAGCATTAGCAAACTTTTTTCTTCCTGCTGCTGTGCCTAATAATAAATAATTGCTTATTTTATCTGGTACTGCACCAAATATGGTGAAAGCAGGACAAAATTTAAAAACATTTTATTCAAACTTAATACATGTCACTTGTTTAGTGCATGGAATAAACAGAGTTGCGGAGGAAGTAAGAACAAAAATTTCCACTAGTTAACAGTTTAATAGCGAGCGTCAAAAAGGTATTCCTGAAATCACCTATAAGAATACAATGTTCTTTCTACTGTTCCATGAAGCAGCTAATTTCTATGCTGATCGTTTTGTTGGTTTAAAAAAAATAATTAACCTTTTAACGGATGATAGTTGCCAATCATTATTTTAAGCTAAGCAAGTCTTCCAAAATAACATCCTCCAACAGTAACTGTCATTCATAAAATCAAATTATAGTTTTGTCCAGAAAACTATAACTCAATTAGAATCCTCCAAATTATCATTGTTAGAGAGTACAGTTTTAATAAAAGAATTTGAGTCATTGTGTCAAAACGTTAAAGGTACTATTGGAAAGGAAATTTTTTAAAAATTTAAAGTAATCATGGAAAAAAATAGTGGTTACCAGGTTCTTTCTGAAGTGGTTCAAGTACTAGCTGGGACATTTTCCGAACCACTTAATTTAGAACCATCTATTATAGTAAATTTGAAAAATGTCCCAGTTACATCAGTTGATGTCGAAAGAAGTTTTTATATTTACAAATATATGTATTCAGATAGAAGCCATAAGTTTTTATTAGAAAATTTTGAACATCATTTGATAGTCTATTGTTATCATAATTCAAAATAATATTTATATGTTAAAATAATTGTATATGTTATGTATTTATAATATAATAAGTATTTTTGTAAATAAAAAAATATTGTAAATAATTTTTATTACATGCATATTTTCTAAATAAATATGCATATTTTGCATAAAATACTGCATATTTTTGTATAAAATACTGCATATTTATGCGCATATTTTATACTTTTTTATTTGCATATTTGCCCAAGTCTAATAATGTGGGAACAAAATTTTTACCAAATATAATACGAGGAAAGATCGAAGGAAGAAGTTTTGGACCGCAGAAAAATACAGAACAAACGATAAATTCCTTTTAGTATCTGCACTATATAACAATAGTTAACAATATAGTAAATATAAGGTTCAACGGAAAAAATCACCCATATTTTTTACATAGAATCATACAGTAGAACAGTAGAAACATAAAAATCAAAGTGGGTGTAATGAACTAACAAAATAAAAAAAATTGAGCAACAAATTTATTAGTAGAATTGGCTAATATCTGGTTTTTCTCATTAAAAAAACAAATTGTTAGAATGAAAATAATAATATTGGCAAATAATTTAACAAAAAAAATAAAAAAACAAAACAAAGAATAAACCAATAATAATTTTCAATACTATATTTATATAATTTGGCAATGTAAAAATTAGAATTTGATGTTGATAAATGAAGCACACTAAATCTTAGACCGAATCATTATCTTAGACTAAATATTTGTACGACAGAAATTAGAAAATTATTTTTTGTAATCATATAAACTATCCTGTAACAAATTCGTTTTCCGGAGCGGCCATTTATTTTAAATGTACTCATGTCTAATTTGTGATTATTAATGAAGCAGACAAAATTTAATTAAAAAACTTGTATTTCTATAACGAAATGTATTATTAAAATTAAAAATTTTAGTAAAAACTAGGTGAAAATGTTTTCATAGTTCATGTGTAATGTAATTATTTAATTTTCATATAAAAGCAAAAAATTCAAAAAGGAAAAAATATATAGATTTTCGATTAACTCGATATTAAAAACGAAATACTTTTTCTAAATTAAGTTCACTTACCTCACAAATATTTTTGGAACATAATTTAAAAAAATCCAAAATAAAGAATCCAAAATTTATCACTGGGATCACTATGTATCACAACGAACTAACATTAACTAATATTGTTTATATTTGTTTTAAAATTCACATAAATGAATAAGAAAAATTATAAAAAAAATTCACGGAAAAGGTTTTTTATTTAAAATTTTCGCGTGAAAATAACTATTGGTAGTTACAACGGGGGTGATAGTACGAAAGGCGCCGTTGGCATGGTCATCCACGGCCTACTTGTTATGTTAAATGCGCGAAGAAATCCAAGAAAGTACTGCAGAACAAAACACTATCGAATGGTAAAGGTGGGTACTCTCTATCAGTTTGATAAGACACCACAACAAGTCAAATAGGTGGCCAAGTGGGGACAGTGGGTACTCGAGCTTGTGCTTATAATGTAGGACGGTCGAAAATTTCGTAAGTTCGTATTTCAAACTGGATGTTGTTATGCGACGATTGTTTATCACCTGTTTGTTAGTCGGTTACGCCGATAGTTTAATTCAATTTCTTCAAATACTTACTTTATTTTTGCACAAATGGGTGTCGATTAAGAAATACAAAAGTTTTATCGTATATATGGTCCCGAAATATTATATAAACATTTTCTAAAAATATTTTTTAACATTATCTTTATTTAATGCGTATTGTTATAACTATAATAAATAAAAAATCAATTTATTAACGATTACGTGTGATATGGTTGAAGATTATATGACTGGACCATATTTTTAACAGCAGATAAAATTGAAGCTTATTAAGATATTATGGAAAATCACAAATATTTCTTAATTTCTTTATAAATACGTCCTTGAATGTGGTGTTTAAATGATGGATTCCATCAGATCACCCTGCATTGATGATTGGTAATTTTCAAATGTGACAAATAGAAAGTAATGTACAATATGGGAAAGAAGTTAAAACACTAAACTTAAATAAACCGACTTCTTTCTTTGAAAGAAAATAATGAGATTTGTAAAGTACTAACTATAGAGTATACAATAAATATTTAGTTATTTATCTAGATTTATAATTCTGCTATAGTTATATACATAACTCTCTGTATGAGTTCTATATTTATTGGTAAAATCTTAATTTAATGAATAATAACAAGTAGAAGATCAAGTCAGAGGAAAAATAATAATACTGAAGAATTTTAACGCATGAATAGGTAATCTAATAAAGAACTAATGAATGATATCATAAAAAGAGCAGAAACACCACAGGACTGGAAGAAAGACATTATACTACCAATACACAAAAAGGGCGACAAGAGAAACTGTAATAATTACCGAGGTATTACTATATCAAGTATTCCTGGGAAGGTATTTGCAAGAATAATAGAAACAAGAATAAAAACCCAAATAGAACCAACTATGGAAGATACACAATGTGGATTCAGGAAGGACAGAAGCACGCAAGACCACATATTCACAATAAGACAAATAAGTGAGAAAGTAATCAATAAAAATAGAGAAATACATATATGCTTTATTGATCTGGAAAAGGCGTTTGACAGAATACAAAGAAAGGACGTATGGAGGACATTAAAGGAAAGAGGAGTTGACAGGATAACAATTGATGTGATAAAGGATATGTACAATAATAATACAAATACGGTGAGAACCAACAACGAGGAATCCGAAGAATTTACTACAAGTCAAGGCCTCAAACAGGGATGCGTGTTGAGCCCACTGCTGTTCTCAGTGGTACTGGATAAAGCAATAAAGAAAGCCAAGAGAAGAAGGAGAAAACTAACATTAGGATACTGGCAAATGAAACAGACTCAACTATCAGAGCTTCTATTTGCAGACGACATGGTTTTGATAGCAGAAAACAGAGAAGACCTTCAGAACAACCTTGAAATCCTAGAAGAAGAACTGTCAAACATAAACATGAAAATAAATACAGAGAAAACAAAAACAATGATAATTTCAAATAAGAGAAAGACACACGCAATACAATTAAACGGAAAACAGAACAAGTGGAACATTTTAAATACCTAGGAGCAATAATTGAATCAAACGGTAAACAAGACATGGAAATAAATGAGGGAATGGGATGATAGGAGCAATAATTGAATCAAACGGTAAACAAGACATGGAAATAAATGAGGGAATGGGACGAACAGGAAGCTTATTTAACACTATGAAAACAACATTTTTGGGGAAAAAAGAAATACCAGAGAAGGTAAAAACGGCAGTCGTTAAATCAGTAGTTAGACCTACAATCATCTATAATAGCGAGTCATGGACATTGACTGGGAGACAAAAATCTCGAGTCAATGCTATGGAAATGAGGTTCCTGAGAAAAATAGCAAACAGAAAGAGGACGGACAAAATACGAAACGAAACAATCAGACAAAACCTAAAACTAGAACCAATAAACGAAAAAATAGTAGAGGGGCAACTAAGATGGTTCGGGCACGTGTGTAGAATGTCGAATGAAAGATTAACAAAACGAGTGGTTGAAACGAGAATGCAAGGGAAAAACAAACGAGGAAGACCAAGAGTTAGGTGGGTAGACGAAATCATAAAAGAAGTTGAGAAGAAAGGATTGACATGGGAAAGTGCACGAAATCTAACACAAGACCGGATAGCATGGAAACAACAGTGCAAATCTTAACCCCACCAGCCTTACACCTAACGGTAGAAAGGCTTAGGACTAAGTAAGTAATAGGTAATCAATCAATACTCGTAATTAAGCAAAACCATAACGAGAATATTAAAAACGAAAATGGGGAACTGATAATAAACTTCTGCATGCATAACAAACTTAGAAAAAACAACACATTTTTTGACTATAGTGACCAATACAAATGAATCGCTAACTGCAGAAAAGCATCATGTCCAATATATACGTATTTTGTGTATTTTATTAAAATTGTTACCAGTAGCAAAACGCAACGTTTATTACAAAAAGGAAACACGTTTGCATATTAGTATTGGCATGGCAACGCTTTCAATATTCTATTTACTGCAGAAAGGAAACTAGTCCAGGACAAGTTCTCTTTCTGCGGTACAATACTTTCTTTTTGAGTTATTTGTCAAGAATCGTCTGAAAACGTGGTTTTTTATTTTGAAAAATTAACATTTTTACTCGCAAATAATTCAAAAAGTATTGAGTTAGTGAAAAACTCTGTAAAACAAAAATTATTTGAAATAAGTCAATTTATCCATTTCTGGACCTTATTTGAACGTATATTTTTTACCCTCCGAGAAGGGGTGGCTTTCACCCCCAAAGTAAAAGCAAACCTGAGCTCGAGTCCAAAAGTGAAGTAGGAGGTAAGAACCTAAATACAAATTTTCAAGCAATCGGCAGCGGAACGATTAGGAAAATTACATTCCAAAATTTGAAATAATTATAAACTATGAAACATTAGAATTGGATTTTTTATAGATTTCCCATTGATGAACCAAGTACTTAGGTACGTTTTTGATATTCATGTGACCAAATAAAACAAAATTTCGTAATTTTATTGATCATTTTGTTTACACCTTTTTATATTGTCCAATTAGATCATTTGAAGATTTATACAGTGTGTCCGTAAAGTATGGAATAAATTCGATATTTCCTAAATGAAAAGCCTTTTTAAAAACATCTAAAACACGTCGATTTTTAAATTTAATGTTCTACATTTTACAATGAAATTTCATTATACAAGGTGATACACTTTACAGTGATGACGTCATTTTTTTAAATGTAACACCCTGTATTTTAGGACATTTTTAGATCTATAA
The DNA here is from genome assembly GCF_040954645.1 of Diabrotica undecimpunctata. Lineage (NCBI taxonomy): Eukaryota > Metazoa > Arthropoda > Insecta > Coleoptera > Chrysomelidae > Diabrotica > Diabrotica undecimpunctata. The sequence continues at coordinate 12,205,716 of NC_092807.1, forward strand.
AAATTAGCTGATTCCAAAAAAGTATAATACTGGATACTAAGTCTAACGGATATAATTTGAAAGATATGCGCTTAGAAAATTAATTTTTTTTTTATTTATAATAATAATAAATTATAAATATATTATAATAAATAACTTGAACATAATCCAGTAATTAATACGTGACTTAATCTTAAATGTTCGAATTCTAGCCCTTGTTGTATTTGACAGTAACCCAAACGTTGTACAAATTCTTGTAGAACCTTATTTATGCTTTCTTGAGAAATATGGTTTATTTCTTTACGAGTTCTTGTTTTTAAGTCTCCAATATTTGCAGGTTTCGTTTTATAAACAACATTCGGTGACTGTTATCCATTATTATTTCGCAAATATGTATTCTTTTATCTGGATGATCCTCGTTTAATTCCTGTACAACTGTGCATTTTACTTAATTTACTTACGTTTACGTACTTTGTGTACCGTTGTTTTACAAACATCGAGATCACTACTAACCTTACGAACAGGAGTGTGCGCATCTTCTACAAAAGCAAGTAGAACATCTAATGTTGTAACATAATTTACAGAGGAATGACCTGATTTGCGTGAATTTTCAACCGTACCAGTTTCTCGAAATTTCTTTTCAATCTTACCTACTGTTGACTGCGAGATGGGTATTTCTGGATATTTATCATTAAATAAATTATACACTTCCATCTGATCATGAATGTGTTGCTTGTGTGAGTCCATTTCAAAAGGTAAAAGAAATAATAAGTTAGACTTACTCACAATCAATTTAATTTAACTAATCGGACGACCGGTTTCGCTTTCTATAATATGCAAAGCATCTTCAGGTCACGATACAAAGTTAAAATGCTGAAAATAATAATCCCATATTAGGTTGTTGTCTAATAACGATAAAACATGGGTAGGTGATATAAACTATATAAAAATTATAGTAATTATGCCAATATTACATGTCTGTGGTTTTATAAATGAATAAAATGTTTAAGCAGACAAGGTAAGACCCATAAATTGGTAAAATAGTCTATTAAACTGTAATGAATTAATAAATAAACAAATAAATAAAACATTACTTACATGCCGGTACTCTATTAATTGATGGTTGAAAGAACATGGTTCAAACTATCTTGTATTGTTGATTGGAGAACTCAGGTCAACTATTGTAATTGTTTAACAGTAAACGGGGAAGTTCTTGAGGAAACAATTCTGAAATAATCTGTTAAACAATTACAATAGTTGACCTGAGTTCTCCAATCAACAATACAAGATAGTTTGAACCATGTTCTTTCAACCATCAATTAATAGAGTACCGGCATGTAAGTAATGTTTTATTTATTTGTTTATTTATTAATTCATTACAGTTTAATAGACTATTTTACCAATTTATGGGTCTTACCTTGTCTGCTTAAACATTTTATTCATTTATAAAACCACAGACATGTAATATTGGCATAATTACTGTAATTTATATAATTTATATCACCTACCTTTGTTTTATCTTTATTAGACAACACCCTAATATGGGATTATTATTTTCAGCATTTTAACTTTGTATCGTGACCTGAAGATGCTTTGCATATTATAGAAAGCGAAAGCGGTCGTCCGATTAGTTAAATTAAATTGATTGTGAGTAAGTCTAACTTATTATTTCTTTTAACTTCCATCTGAGTTCGCGATTTGTCTCCATATCCAATCATCATGAGTATTTAAATTTTTTGCTTTACAATCAAATTCATTTCTACTTAAAATTAATTCTAAGCAATAATACAGAATATTCACGAATTAATACAACTATTGCACTAGTTAATTGTTATTGATGGTTACTAAAAATAGTTACAGTTTACCAAAAACTAGAAGTTGGCTACTGTTTGCAATTGATAATAAATAATTTATTTTCTAAGCGCATATCTTTCAAATTATATCCATTAGACCCGAGTATTATACTTTTTTGAAATCAGCTCATTTTTTACGATCTAAAAATGTCCTAAAATACAGGGTGTTACATTTAAAAAAACCGATGATGTCATCACTGTAATGTGTATCACCTTGTATAATGAAATTTTATTGTAAAATGTAGAACATAAAATTTAAAAATCGACTTGTTTTAGATTTTTTTAAAAAGGCTTTTCATTTAGGAAATATCGAATTTATTCCATACTTTACGGACACACTGTATTTACAACACTTCCTATGATGCTTTTTACTATGTATGCAACGCACATATAAAAAATAATATATTTGATGCAGTTGTTGTATAAATTATTATTAAAATTTAAGCGTAGAAAATTTATTACAAAACTAAAATATTTAAAAAGTGATGTTAATATTACTAATATTATATAGATATAACATATTTAAAAAAGATAGAATATTATAGATGCAAATTTAGTGTCACTAATAAATAATTATTAGTTTACTAAATGTTTAAAAATGAAAAACAGTAAGTAGTAATATTTTTTTAGTCTGTATTTAAAAAAAAGGTTTCTAATTTATGGCGACTTTACCTTGGACCTCCACCAAAAGTTCAAATAAATTTAAAAAAATATTTTCTTTGGAAATTTATTAATTTTACAGAACTATTTTTAAATGTTTTCTAGCTTTTTATCGAGTCAAAGGTTCAAAGGGACACAAGGATTGTACTGTAATAACAATACTTATAGTACCCTATAAAATGACCAAAAACAATTAACAATATAAATAAATATAAGGTTGAATGCTCGAATAAATGAACTTTGATCAGATAAAAGGCATATATCGAGCACAGTTTAATTTAATCTTGCCCAAGTACTTTCGATCCTTAGATCATCTTCAGGGGCATCTGGATCAGGACTTCTTTCAATTCAATCAAAAAATATATAAACAACCAACAGGTTTAGCAATGGGATCTCCACTATCACCTTTTCTGGCTGACATTTTCTTAGACAGCTTAGAACAGAAGTTTGTTAACAACAACAACAAAATAGTTTTTTGGTCAAGGTATGTTGATGATTGTATAGCTCTCATACAGGGAACCCAAGATGATGCTTTACAGATTCTGGATGATCTTAATAACCTCCATCCCAACATCTCTTTTACTCTGGAACCAGAATCTGATAAAAAGTTGAACTTCTTGGATATGACTATTTCCCGTAATAAAGATTCTTTAGAGTACAATATTTACAGAAAACCTACCCAAACAGATCATGTTATACATGATACATCTAATCATCCAACCCAACATAAAATGGCTGCTTTCAACAGTTACATTCATAGGTTACTCAAATTTCCACTTTCTAATGATAATTTTAATTCAGAACTTAATACTCTTAAACAAATTGCTTTCAATAATGGTTATGATCCTAACATTATCTATAAGCTTCTAAATAGAGCTAAACTAAAAATTGCAGAAAAGCTTGCATATTCGTCACAATGTTTTCTTCAACCTACTGCTTCAAATAACACCAGATATTTCTCCTTCACCTACATTAGCAGCATTTCCAATAAAATATCTAAACTTTTTACTTCTACAATCGATAACATTTTAAAATTTCCTTCAAGTCACACAACACCTTAGGTTCCTTCTTAATCAACACCAAAGATAGGATGAACACACTTGACAAAAGTGGTATTTACAAATTAAAATGTGATGATTGTGATGCCTCTTATGTAGGTAGAACCATTAGAAAGTTATCCACTAGAGTTTCAGAACATTTGAAAAGGCCAAACTCTTCAAGTTTTGGTCAACACTTATTATCCAGTAAACACAATTTTAACATCAACACTGGTTCATCTATCTTACATGACATTAGTAGAAAGGAAAACTATATGGAGTTGGATTTATTGGAAGATTTGGAAATTACAAGTGAAACAAATGAAAACTCTCACTCTCTTAATACTCAAATTAATTTAAATTGTACTAAATTTAAACTTATTTTTAAAAACTTTATTACAGCTTCACCTCGTAGGGGACCCAGCTCGACTGTTTAGACTTCCTGCACTGAGCACATCCATAGTAATTTTATAGTTATACCATTGACTGTGGGTTCAACTGAACTACTTGGATTACACCCCATTTATATACTTTGCTTTCCATTTTGATTTTCAATTATTAGTATTTTAATTACATAGTCAGATCTCTTCCTTTCTACATTACAGATAGTGCTTGGTAGACCATTTTATTGTAGTCAACCACCCACTGTCTAATATATTGTTTAGTCCGCTTCTTGCATTCTTACTTTTCGTCGATTTCAGTTGCTCTCAAACTAACACCTTAATTATTACAGACATGTTTGAGTGTGAGATCTGGATTATTCAATCTACTTAAAAAATATTCTATATAGTTTTATATTTCATCAGTGACCTCCTATAGTAGTGTCAGTTGGACTTTTGGTCAATACTTAGTTTCATAGAATTGTAAAAGGTGCAGATCACATATCTATGATTGTGACTGCTCATCCAAGTTGTCATTTGTCACATGTCACCCCAACATTTCCGTTAGATCAGGAGCCATTCTGTCTCCGGCTTCTTCAAGTAATGTAGCCTTTCTTAAATAATTTTAAAGTATTTGTTTGTCCATTTGTAGTGTAGTGTAATGTACATTTATATGTTTATGACATCTTGTTCTTGCCGGATAGGCCACAATTGACGAAGTAAGTCTATAAACGTTAATCACATAAAAACCTTTTTTCAACCATAAACTTCGAGTTTTTATCGAAGTTAATCAATTTCTTTGGTTATAAAAAAACGTTTCTTGGCTTATTTCAGATGCCCCTGAAGATGATCTAGGGATCGAAAGTACTTGGGCAAGATTAAATTAAACTGTGCTCGATATATGCCTTTTATCTGATCAAAATTAACAATATGATGACGTACTATAAACAATACCGACAAATTTTGTTTACCGATATTTTACTTAGGTTTACAAATGTTCGATTCACATCGAACATTAGATTATAATATAATTATTAATTACCATGCATCATTTAAAAATATGATTTATTTTACTGTCACTCTAATTGGTGTCACTTATTTTTTTTGTGCATAATTTTAATTGGAAATTGATGTTTTATTTTGAACTATTGTCATTTATTAATGTTAACGATATAGTGGTACACTTCCACAGCAAATTATTTTTTATTATTTTCTTGGTATGTAATCAATTTAATTTGTTATTGCATATCTAAGAAAAATCCATTAAGGTTATAGTTACAATCTATTCAATTAGTTCCTGTTTCAATAAATTGTTTCCGTCTCCCTCTTTCTTTTGCGTCAAGATGTAGACGTAAATAAACAGTGCTTTTCTTTTGAACAAATAAATTAGCAGACATAATTTTTGTAATGTTTGCGTATATGAATGCTTGTTTTAAGGAATTTAGGGAATTTTATTCTTCTATTTTCGTCTTTTTTTCAATGTGCCTTAACTATATTGTCATTTTAGCACTTTTATAATTGTCCGAAATCGCCTGCCTAATACGAAAAATCTTTTTGTTTTATTATCCTAACCTCAGTTATTTTGTCTATATGATAATTCCACAAAGCTCTTCTTTTCTATTTCAAAGCTAGACCTCTAGGCTGTTAATAAATCCAAATCAGAAAATTTTGTTTTTTCAGGTGGAAAAAAAAATCGAAAACCTGTCTAACAGCCTTGACGATTTTGACTTCGAGATCACTACCCTCGTCTCGTCCTCTATATCAGTACTAGTCGAAGAGAAATCTTAAAAAATGAATATCTTAGTTTATTTGTCCCAGCCAAACTTATTTTTCAGATTTACTTCTAAGAAAAGACGTTCTCACACCAAAAAAATTGAGCTAGACGATGTCTAAGAATTGGCTATCATAGAAAGTTGTGGATTTTATTGTTCTACATTGGTTCGCATTTTTCGGTGGTAGTTATATTGTTACCCATTGGCACCTACCGTTTCTTATGGGCCGTTTGATGGTTACACATAGGCGCCCAACGCTTAAAACTTAGATCGTAAAGGTTACACATTGGCGCCCAACGTGGGGCATAGAAATTTTATATTTCACGACATAGAACATAATGGAATCTGAGAAAACGAATTATAATAATAAATGAAAATTAAAATTGAAATTTAGATAACAGCATATTTATTAAATAAAAAGGTAATCGAAGAGTTAAGTGTTAACTATTTTGAGAATAAAAATAGTAAAATAAAAGATAAAGTTACTAGATGAATATAATCTAAAGACATTGAAATAAAATAATTATTTAAAGAAAAATGGAAGCTCCATCTTTGGGAGCCAGTTGTTTATCTAACCTTTATCTAGCTTAATCTCTCAAGGTGAGAACTTCTTGTCTTAGAAATAAATCTAAAAAATGAGTTTGGCTAGGAAAAGTAAACTAAGATATTAACTAATCATCACAAAAAAATATAAAATTGATTTTTTGGCTGCGGCTGTGTGTACTAATATAATCTTGGTTGCATATCTCTTACCTACTTTTCTTTGGCACTCATAAAAGAAGATTATTTTTATTATGTATTTTTAAAGAACTGTTTTTCTTAATTTCTAAAAAATTAATGAACTGTTTGTCCATAACAACAAATAAGTCTGTGCAAGTTTGAATTTTTTAGCATTTTTTAGGCAAGCATAGACAGGCGTTACTTATTATGCGAACATGTAAGATGCTACGATATTTTTATAAAAACATATAAAACTTACAACAAAACAAAATTTCGGATCAGTGAAATTAAAAACCGAAGGAAAATGAGGGAGATCGGAGAGAGACGATTCCTGACATACAATTAGACCAAGCAGACAACAGAGAAAAAACTCCACCAACAATAGCCGAGATTAGAGCAGCAGTAGAAAAATTAAAGAACAATAAAGCACCGGGATCGGATCAAATAGCATCGGAGTTACTGAAGGAAGGAGGAGACGCACTACAAAAAAAAATACATGAATTGATAACAAAGATATGGTCGAATAAACAGCTACCAACGGAGTAGAATAGCGGTATTATTATACCATTACATAAAAAAGGAAATCAGTTAAAATGTGGAAACTACCGTAACACTTAGACCACACGCTGAAAAAATAGTCGGCAAATACCAAAGTGGCTTCTGCAGACAGAAGTCAACAATAGACCAGATATTTGTTCTGCGACAGATCCTCGAAAAAACAAGTGAATATAACATCGACACACATCATCTCTTCATAGACTTTGAAAGCGCATATGACAATATAAACCGAGAATTCTTAATAAAAGCAATGAAAGGATTTAATATACCAACACAACTAATAGAACTGATAAAAGAATCTCTCGGATACAAAATGAATTAACGAAAACAATAGATGTGAAAAAGGGACTACGCTAGGTAGACGCTCTATCATGCATCTTATTCAACATCGTACTCCAGAAAATAGTCAGGGACACAACAGTCAATACACGAGGAACAATCATTAATAAAAGCGTGCAAATACTAGCATTTGCAGATGATGTTGACATAATCGCAAGATCAAGACGAGAAATGATAGAGGCATAAAACCAAATAGAACGAGCTGCACAAAATAGTGGTCTTAAAATCAATAAGACCAAAACAAAATATATGCAGGTAAGTAAAAACGCAGAAATAAGGCAGCCACAAAATATAACAATAGGAGAATACAACATAGAGGGGGTAAAAAACTTTATATACTTGAGATCCCTAGTCACGTCTGATAATAACGTTACGGATGAAGTGAAGAGGCAAATATTTATTGCAAATAAATGTTACCATGGCTTAATTAGACACCTAAGATCAGATAACGTCGCAAGAAAGACAAAATGCCAAATATATAAAACCCTAATAAGACCGGTACTCACACATGGCTCAGAAACCTGGACACTCACTAAAAGAGAGGAAACGTTGTTAGTCACCTTCGAAAGAAAAATCTTGCGACACATATATAAGGGCACAAAAGAAAACGGAATATGGCGAAGAAGATACAACTCTGAACTATACAAAATATGCCAGGATCCGGATATTATAACATTCATTAAAATAGGATGGCTGCGTGGATAGCACATGTAGAAAGAATGGAAGAAGGCGAAATACCAAACAAAATATTCAAACAGATGCCAGTAGGAAAAAGAACAAGAGGAAGACCGAAACTGAAATACTTAGAACAAATAGAAAATGATATAACAACCTTAAAAATAAAAAACTGGAGCAAAAAAGCACGAAACAGATCAGAATGAAGAAGAATCCTGGAACAGGTCAAGACCCAAAAAGGGTTGTCGAGCCAGTGATGATGATGATGATGAAATTAAAAACCGTAAGCAACTCTGCTAAAGCAATTTACGAAAACTGTGGGCAAGACTCAAACGTCTGACTCACTTGCACTGAAGCACTTTGATGAAACTAGGTCAAACGATTATTAAAAAAAAAATTTAGTAGTGTAGTGAGCAGTGAACAGTGTACAAGAGAAGAAATCTGTGAGCTCATAAGACTGAGACTTACATTAATCTTAGCTTTAGGTTTAATTGTACTAACCGTGGAAGCCTTTACAAAGATAAATTATTAAGAAACATTATCGATGCACATTAGTACGGTCATAACAATGTTCTTTATTTAAATCATCAAGGTATCTCATTGTCCAAACTGTTTAGATCATATTCAAGTCTACCAGTAGCAATAAATAATAACTGTTTACCGTGGAAATATTAAGGTTATAGGCTTCTCGATAACACCAATTTTAATTTTAATTGTAATTATGTAATTATAAAAAAATCTGGTTTTATTTAATAAAAACATATTTTGTGATATATAATTATACCTAGTGCCAATGAATAATACTATTTGGTAGTGCATAAACTTTATTCAACAAATTTCGTCTACAAACACTAAAATTTGTTACTTAGTAATGTTTTTCCCTGAGTTGTTTGCTTTATGCTAATTCAATCTAAGACGTGCTCACTATGGAATCCTTTGTTACGCTTTTTTCTTAAATGTTTCTTTATACCCAAGAAAATTAGGAAATAGAAAATTTCCACTACAGAAACAAAACTTAAACCCATAGTGATACTGCATATTCCTCCAAACATACCTAGAAGTAAGTATTACAGATATTTTATTATTGTCATTTGATAAATTTATAAGAAAACATTAAAACTTGTAAATTAAAAAGTGTAAATTAGATAAATATCTGGTAATACACAAGTTTAACAATTAAAGAGCTCTTCTGACAAGTTTTGATGTGCATAATGTGTAATCACCACTTTTTGTCTCCTGTTCTGTACGTTTCTATCATATTATTGGTCTAGCGCACAAAGTTCCTCAGTAAACAATAGCTAATTTGCGTAATTGCAAAAATAAAGTTTACAACATAATATTAGTCCAGTCGTCAGAGATTTGACCCCAAAAATTCATACGAATAAACTGAATTTTGCCAAGAGTGTCAATTTTGGGACCCCAAAAAGACACAGAAAGACAAACTAGAAACTAGAAAAACAAAATGTCAATTTAGACATTTTCTGTAGAATGAACCGTTCTCTCGGAAACAACGCTTGAAGCGACCAGCGATTTTAAATGTCAGTTGAGCGCGCGAAATGAATGTTAAATAAAATGTGTATCAAGTCGACGGTAAAAGTTCAGTATCTTTTGATGAGAGTGTCCTATCGACAAAAATCAAAATGCGTTTTAAAGGTGAAGAGTGCAGGTTTCTTGTGCAATTTTTGTATTTTGTCTCAATTAAAGTCAGTTTCTATAAATATGTTCAATAAATAAACGATGCGAGATTTTTATCATTTTTTACAATTATAGTTAGATCAATAAAATTTATCACTTTAATTGACCGTCATAGTGAAACTTTTTAATTTTTTATATATTGGAGCATATTAAATTATTTTATTTGCTGGTGAGTGGTAAATTGGGAAAGTTTTCTATGGTATTTACTACATCAAACTATTATTATCTTAATAAAACTCTTATTTACGAAAGTCATTACCCTTTTGACGTGACAACGTCTTAAATTAGGTTGTGGCTCGGAGTCACTCATGAAAAAGTGTAACGCCCGCTCACGTCTGTTACGATGAGTCACCGAACGAGAGAGAGGCCCGCCGGACCGGCGAATGCCTTGCGTCTCTCTCCCACTCAAACATGATCGGTCCGCTGCGCGCGCAGCACTAGAGAATTAGGCGCGTTGAATCGGTGCGTGCTTGTGTCTCTGTCTTTCTCGAGCGTTCTTGGCGTTGGAAAACCGAGAAAGCGTCATAATACAAGTTCACACGTGTGGTTAAAGTATCGTCAGCTGTGTCATTTCATATTTCTCCTATCATCGTCCTATCCTCAACAAAATCACTCAAATAGAAATTAGTTAAGTTTAAGTTTACATGTACAATGTTTTAGTAAACAAAATATATTTCTATAGTTAACCCTCTATTGCATGAATTTATTTTATTTTATTTTTTGACGAAATAAAATAAAATTATATTAAATTACTCTTAATAGATGTATGTAGAATTCACCGATATATATATATATATATATATATATATATATATATATATATATATATATATATATATATATATATATATATATATAGTTTTTTGAAAATGATCCAGTTTTTGATCCAGTTTTTGAACACTGGAAAACTTTTATTAGAACCAATTGTCATATACATTAGATAGATGAATTGTCAGTAACACACTATTCCAAATTGTAAAACTTCTTAAAACAATTACTTTTAGAATGAAAGCATAAATGCACCTTACATTTCTCGCACTGGACCCTTGATTTTCCTTTACAGTTTATCAACTTACATCTTTCCCTGTTTACAGTCCAGTTTGGCCAGTGTGAAAACTGATCTGTTTGTACATATATATTGGGTCTAGGTTCAATGCATCTTCTTTTGGATGGTTGTTCGGGTGTAGAACTTCTAGGACGACCTACTTTTCTTTTTTGTAAAAGACCACTGTTAGTTAGTTGTTCAGCTAGAATTGTTTTGAAATTCAGCAGTGGTATAATCTCTTCAGTTTTTCCAATTTGTTTTTTAATTCGCCTGTCTAATAGCCAAGCATTGACTACTGCTACATCCAGCATATGATAGAAAATACGGTGGTACCATTTTTTACTTTTGATTTTGATTGGATATAATCCCAATAAGGAATCTTGCAGATCCACACCGCCCATGTGCCTGTTGTATTGTTGTACAATGTCTGGGCAATTAATTTCTTTCCTAGTTCTTTCGGTGCAAAAGAATCTTTCCACTTTGGCTGTTGGTTGAGTTCCACAATAATCTGACAGTAAAGACACAATTTTGTTGTCACACCACTGGACTGTATGTATTGCAGTATTCTCATACGTGCCAGAGTGTTCCTGAATGCTACCCCTTTGTAATTTTTTAATTTCCTTCTTTTGCCAACCTTTATAATTGAGAATTCGATTTGTACGGTTCTTTGCGATAGAATGTATGCCTCGTTTTGACAAATATGACACCAGTGGTATGCTTGAAAAATAATTATCATAGAAGAGTTTGTGATGTTTATTGGATGGTACTTCTCTGCTCAACCGAACTACAACATTACTAACAGCTCCCAAATTTACTTCATTCGGTAATTCTGTGTAACCATCTTTTCCAGCCAAAATTTCAAAATTATATGAAAATCCTGAGATTCCTGAGAGAACCCACATCTTGTATCCCCATTTATGAGGCTTTTTGGGATTGTATGTCTTCATGCTCGAACGTCCTTTGAACGATATATCTTGTTCGTCACAAGATAAGTGTTCTTCTAAAGGTATTTGCAAACACGATCTTTTTATTTGTTCAATCAGAGGCGCTATTTTGTCAAGACTGCGCGTATTTTCTAAATTATTACTAAAATGAAAAAACCTTTTGATTGTTTCAAAACGATTGATAGGCATTACATCTGCAACTTGTGAAATTCTTGTTGTCGGAGCCCAATAGCGTCTTGTAGTAGGTTGTCTTATTAGAGACATCCACAGCAATATCCCCATAAAATTTTCAATTTCTACAGGACATGTGGTAATTGGCTTTTGTGGATTTGTTTGAGCGCTGTATATACAAGTTTGTCGAACTACCTCAATTATAAAATCTGGTGTCAAAAAAAACTAAACAATTTGTAAGGAGAGTTGAGCTGCAATATGTTGATTGGAAGTAATTCACTACCTTCAAAATGCAGTTCATCTATATTTCGCACAGTTTTTGAAGGATGCCATGTCATTTGACTTTTTTTGCTAGATTTTTGTTTAGTAGGTAGTTCAGTATCCGAATCATCGGTTGATAAATTATCATCTTCATTATCAGAGTCTTCTTGACTGTCAATGATTACTCTGGGCCGGGTGGTTTGTGCAGCTAACGGCTCAACATTATCTTCATCAGATAGTTCCGAATCTTCACTTTCAGATGGAATCTGTCGTAACTTATAGGGCTGAATAGTTTTTGCTTTATTGTTGTAAAACGATGTTGATGGAATACTTTCAAATTCATCCATTTTTTTTCTGAAAAAAAAAAAGTTTACTTCAGGTTTATTCAAATTAATTTATTTAAACCAATAATGCATTAAATAAGTACCAACTTGATAAAAACAAGCTATAAAATATTAAATTTTTTCAGTTTCAAAATTTACTTTTAGCACACAATGTTCCCGTACGGGAACAGTAATAATTTGGGGCAAATTCTAACAACAACAAAGTAAATTTATTATTTCAATATATCAGTAGATCCTTACAACACTTATAAACGCGTATATAATTTTTATTTATCAAACTTACCTTATTTTTAGCTGATATTTGAAAATAAAATACACGTGCTAAACAAACAACTTACTCGAAGGTCACTTCAAACAAAACTGCTATTTATTGAAATAACCGGTGGGTATATCGGCAACACACAATACACATCTAAGAATGAACGTTCCCAAAAGGGAATAAGATGTGTACGCGCTTAAAATTGTCGATAGCAAATACTCATGGAAATTTTATATATTGAGTTCCCGTTTGGGTCCATTATGCAATAGAGGGTTAAAATTTGTGCAATTCTTATTTTCATTCAATTCCTTGTTCCTATTGTGCAATTTAATAATATTCATATCAATAAATATTCTACCGAGAAAAAGACGTTGTCACGTAAAATCTTCGCCCGTAAAACCGACTTTACAGGCAACCGATTTTTTTATGTCATGTTGCTTCTGGTACATTGGATAATCCCTTGATATTGACGGATGATCATGTAATTTACAGTAAATGCACATTTGCAACTCAGAATTACATTTAGTTAAAGAATGAACATTTGCGCATTGAGAACAACGAGATTTGCCTTTGCATTGGGGATATTGTGACCGTACTTAAAACTTTTTGTACATTGTACAACCGGATGGATGTATTATTCTACAGAGAAATTAACCATATTGATGTTCATGGAGGACGGAATTGTATTGCCTATAAAATTTATTACTACCAATTGTCTATTAACAAAATTTTCTTTTTAAGTTTCAGTGTTTATTATTTTTCGTTTCATTATTCGCAGCTCAGCCACTGGAATAATGAAATTAATTGCCTGCTTTAAGTCAGTAAAAAAGATATTAACACCGCGGATTAATCTTTTTATGCGTGAAAAATTTTGGTGTATAAGCGATTAATTTATTTTTAATCCAGGGATGAAGTTTAAGCCTAATGGAGAAAAGACAACCAAGGTTTTTATCAGTATGTTCCAAAAATACCTGATATAAGACTGAATCGGTTGGTTAATATTTATTATCAAAGTCATAATTGTTTTCATTTGAGGATGTTGTATCCATTGAAGTCATCATCATTCAATCTTCGCTTATCCACTGCTGGACATAGATCTCCCTCATAATTTTCCATCTATTTCGATCGTGTGCCTCTTGCGTCCAATTCCTATGACAACGTTTTAGATCGTCAGTCCAACGTGTTGGTGGAGGACCTCTGCTTCGGTAGGCATCATTTCTTGGTCTCAATTCCAGTATCCGCTTTGTCCATCTATTATCTGTCATTCGAGCCACGTGACCTGCCCAGTTCCATTTCAGTGTTGCTACTCTCTCTACTGCATCAGCCACTCCTGTTCTTTGTCGTAGGCTAAGCTTTTCTCCGTTTATGTTTATGCCCTTGTCGGTCAGTTTTGCCCTTTTACATATATATTCCAAAAGCGTAGTGAACAGTTTCGGCGATATGGTGCCCCCCTGGCGTACTCCACGTTGTATCGGGAATTTCTGGGTTTGACGATCACCCACTCTAACACTGGCTGTTGCGTTTTGGTATATATGTTTAATTATATTTATATACCGATAGTCAATTCGGCATTCTGTCAAGGCTTTCAACATTTTTTGTTGATTTACGGTGTCGAATGCCTTTTCATAGTCGACAAATATTAAAGCTAGTGGTTTATTATATTCAGTGCATTTTTCTATACGATTTTTTATTACCAGTAGGTGATCGTTTGTTCCATAGCCTTTTCTAAAACCCGCCTGTTCTATGGGCTGATAAAATTCCAATTTATTTTCTAGTCATTTCGTAATTATTTTTGTAAATAGTTGATAAATATGTGAAAGTATACTTATGGGCCTGTAATTCCTGAGGTCGGTAGCATCCCCTTTTTTATGAAGTATGATAATTTCTGCGTTATACCACTGGGTTGGTGTTATTGCTTCCTGCAAACATCTACTGAATAGTTTGGCAAGGACCTGCCATAATCTTTTTTCACTTTCAAGGCATCTGCCACTATTTCATCGCCTCCGGGGGACTTATTGTTTTTCATTTCTTGCACTGACCTTCGAACTTCACTGGGTGTTACGTCCGGTAATATTTCAGATCCCTGATTGATTATCTTTGGTAATGATCCACTCCGGTTACATTGCTGTTCTTTGTATAGTTGTCTATAGAAACTCTCTATCGTATTCATAATTTGAACTCTATCCTCAATGATTTGCCCCTGTTCATTTCTTAAGTTGTGGACGTTTTTTCTTCCAATGAACATGCTCTGTCTGAGTACTTTTAAGCTTTTGTTTTCTTCTATTACTCTAGTTATTTCCATTGTATTGTATCGTCTCAGATCTTTTCTAACTTCCTTTTTAATTTTCTTATTCAAAATTGTTAGTTCATTTTGGTTATGATCCTGATTTTCCCTAAGTTTTCTTCTTTCCTCTAGAAAATGTTTTGTGTTGTGGCTTAATTTTTTGTTATTGTTTTCAGGACGAGGACAGTATTTCTTTTCGGCTTCTTTCAATATTTGAGTAATATTATTGTTCATTTCATTGATGCTGATAATATTCTCTAAGTCGTGTGTATCCAAACTAGTCTATTGAAGTATCATTATTATTATTTATATTAATCGGGGGTGAACCAGGTCCATTCCCCCCGTTACCTGCCATAGTCTATACAATCTCTGATGTCCGATGCCTTCAAATGTAGAAACACGACTGAAATATACCAAAAATACTGTCAAAGATTAATATTTTTTGGTAGAGCTCCAAAAAAACTAAAATTTCTTTGACAGTTATTTTGACGTGATATACCGAATATGCGTAAAAATTTACCGACCAGCTATGAATAGTGCAAAAGAAACGCGATAAAATATGTACTTAATAGAAGTGGTTCAAAATCACAAAAATAAAAAGAAATATAATCAGCACTTACTTATCATGTCGAACCAATAAAAGTACGCGTCTTGTTTATTAAACATTCCGAGCGACTTTTCGTTTGATATGTGGACAATACTATAATTAGCAGCGCTCCTAAAAACAATTATTTTTGTGATCATTAAGAAAATTACTTAAAATATAAAAAACGCAAAAACCAGTATAACGTCGTTATATCCTACGTTTGATACAGTCTTTCTCATTAGGATGTAATGATGAATTGGATGATATTTTTAAGTTTGTAGTTATAGTTAAAAACTAAATTCTAACAATAAAACACTGAAAACTTTTGTTTTTAACACTTCCACAAAGTTTATTTTAATTTATTAGATATCACTACAGCTGATTACATATACAGGCAAGATCAACAAAAATACCAAACACATAAAAAAGAAAGGAATACCGTCAGCTTTTAGAACAAATAGCAATTAAGTCCAATACGTTAAGAACAACAAGAGCCAAAATAAAAATCACTTACACAATAGTGTATACAAAACTTACATCGGTCAAACTGGTAAAACTTTTAACAAACTTATATCAGAACATAAAAAGGCCTTCAATAATAGAAAAACAGATTTTACGTACCCACTTCACCGTCTAGACCATAACCATTCTTTTAATGACGAATTTCAAATTCATCACATTCAAAATAAAGGCCTTAAACTATCTTTATTAGAATCTATGGAAATAAACAAATTAAAAAATACATACAGACATAATTTTAAATGACCAACTTGAGACAAACAGTTCTCTCCTCCTCAACTTATTCAGTTAAAG
Organism: Diabrotica undecimpunctata; assembly: GCF_040954645.1. NCBI lineage: Eukaryota > Metazoa > Arthropoda > Insecta > Coleoptera > Chrysomelidae > Diabrotica > Diabrotica undecimpunctata. The sequence goes on from NC_092807.1 coordinate 12,222,091, forward strand.
ACTATATAAAGTGTAAACGCATATCAAAAATAGATCACTTAAAAAAGGCCCTTTGTCGGAACAGCTGTAATGATATCTAATAAATTATAATAAATTTTGTGGAAGTGTGGAATTTAAACTATAATTTCTGACTTCTGAGGGTTCTTTTTACACGAGATCGAAGTATATTAATGTAAGCTAAAGAAATAACATATTATTTCTTTAATATTTGAAGCGTGTCATATGGGGTATGGGGTGGCCTTGATCTATTTTTATCACACTGGGACTGTCAAACAACTGTTCATTATGTCAGCAATGAACTTTTTTAGATTGTTGGTCTTATTAGACATATTTACTGGCAGTTACTCTACGTGTTATCCAAGCGAGCTATATATTATACATTAACCTTCACAAACGAAGAATATACGGTAAAAAGAAAAACAAATCGTTGGCCGATGGCTATATCCTCTCATCTTATTGATGTCGCAGGTATTAATTCCTATAAATTGTGGCTACTAAAATATCCTGATTGGAAAAAGCACAATATGAGTAAGCGTAAAATGTATATTTTGGCACTGGGCAAGGAACTTATAAAGGAATGTGTCTTCAGATGTTATAACAATAAGAACATCGAAAAGAATAAAAAGCGTCGTATGGCAGATGTATTCCCAGAAATTTTGAATATTACTGAGCCCAGAGTAAAACAAACAAAAATACAAGGGGGCGGTGCTATGTGTGTTGTAGAAGCAAAGACAGAAAAACTAGTAAAATATGTGTAAAATGTAACAATTTTGTATGTCTAGAACACGCAAAATCAGGGATAGTTTATGTACATTGTACAAATAGTATGTAGTTGGTATTTAGTCATCAGGAGTAGAATGTATTTTGTAGTAATGTGTATGCTTTGCAAAGTTATGCAAAGAGTATTATCACCTTAACCGGTCTTAAAGACATAACACAAAAAAATTGAATCGACTCCCGATTCAAAATCGCCCAAACATCTTTCTACTCTGAAATCTCTTGCTTGACTCCTCTCGTTTGATTTTACAAATTCAACCATAATAAGTTTCCCTTACATCTCCGGAACCAGTCGTGATCTACGAACCTAAACAAACAAAATACCCTTCTTGACCTCGTTCTTACAACAAAATATTCCCAGCTTTATTACGTTTTAGAAAAATTGAATACCTGACTTGCAACATTTTTGACCTGACCTCTTCCTCAACCGGAATATTTGGGGGCTTGAATTTAAACAAATCGTTGTTCAACGACAAAAAATCTTGAAATATTATAGTTGGAAATAATATATATGGAAATGGGGAATTTTGAATGTAAATAAAGACAAAAAACACTCCCAGCGCTAATACGTCTTTACTATGAGATAGACAACACATTTTATTGATCATTTTAACGTCCTCGATTCCTAGTTTTAACCGGAATAATTATTTACCTGACAATGTAACAGAGACAAATACATCTATATTTTGAAACAACTGAATACAAAACTTAAAACAGAATCTATACTATTATATAGATATTAAATATAAAACGCTACAGTATAAGCATAGTTCACCCATTTAAAAATGGGGTCCGTTCAGACCCTGGCCCGTCTTTTGTGTAATATTTTGAGGCCCGTCCGATGAAGGTTAAAAACAAACAAGTAAAAAAATAAAAAAAGGGAAGAATAAGTAAATAAGAAAGATAAATCTAAGGGAAAGATAATAAAAAGAAAAGAAACACAAGGGAAATAAAGAACAACAACATAAAATATCAGTTAGTGTTATGAGTAAAAATACATTCTCACCCATTTTCATAGATTATAGCAAATTCGCTAGACACATCATACATAGTATCAGAACAAGTGGGAATGCAGTGTTCACATTGAATTGAATCTTGCTTTTCTCGTTCTAAACCAGTCCCGGTGAAGTCACTAGGATATAGTGTCTTCCACTTATCTTAAAATTAGGTTTATTAAATTAGTAAATAACTTCAAACGTTGGAATTAACTGTAAGATAAAGACTATTATAAATATGTTTATGCTGTGATAAATTCTGTTCTACCATGAAAAGTTCTCAGTCAATGTGAACAAGTTGAGAAAAGTCAACAAAAATACACAATAGTTTTAATCATCGTAAACTTTAGCAAAAAATAATAAATATTATTGATATTTTTTTATTAAGTTGTGTAAAAATTCATATGAGGAATTCTACAAAAATTCGCACCTTAACTAGAGCCAAATATGGTGATATTGCAATTTGCTGCCCGTACCCCGCAGTAACAATTTTTTTCTGTACGTTGATACCAAAACACATGTTTTCCTCGAAAAATGAGTGAAAGAGACTTCTATACTTGGAGCACATGTACATATCAGGTACCAATCGCTTCGTCTTGGTCTTCAGAAGGAACTCTGACCCTTTAAAGAGCCAAGAAACACCTGCTCAAAGCGTGGCAAGCGGTTATTCAGTCCCTAAAATCGACGTTTTTTCATTTTTTCGCGATTTTATCCGAAAATAGATTAAAAGATACCTCTATAGTTGGAGCACACATACATATTAGGTACCAATCGCTTCGTCTTGATCCCCAGAATGAATTCTGACCCTTTGAAGAACCAAGAAACACCTGCTCAAAGCGTGGCAAGCGGTTATTCAGTCCCTAAAATCGATGTTTTTTTTTTTTCTTTTTTTCTCGATTTTACCGGAAAATCAAGTTAAAATGACTTCCGTAAGTGAGGTTCATCTACCTATCGGAAGCTGGTGACTTGATCCTCAGTATGTAGCCTGATCCGCCATCAAATTATAGATAGTAAATTGTAATATAGCTGAGTGTAGCTAGGGGTGTAGAGTTGTGTTATAGAGGTAGCACCTTTTATCGGAACGACCACATCGAACGTCATAGACGGGAGATGGTTCTTGATAACTGGTCCTCATAAGACAACTAACTCTCACTTATGGCTCCACGTGCCACACCCCGGGCAACTGCATTGGTCTGCAGGCTAAACTAAGTGAGGGTAGCCAGATATGGCGACAATTCCACCGAGAGATTGCCGGTATAAGCAATCCCCCACTTACCTACCAACGGCTTCGGGCGGAAGAGTGGGTAAGTGGTAGGGCACTCTTTTGGCCTGAGACAGAGAAATCTGTCTCGAAGGCGGATGAATCAAGGAATGGTCAACGGCGTAAGGATACAGAAGGCAACGGGAAACCACTGTATTAATGATCTTTAAGATTCCCTAGTATAATTATGATGGCAAATGTCACATCAATCACTCATGTTACTGATCATGGACCTCGGAACCCAAGATCCGGCAGTAGAGGAAAACCACAGACAGACCATAGGGCCTCTCAGGTCGTGAACCAGCGAAATCCCTGTGTAAGTAATGTCAATCACCTTAAGATGTTAAGAATAGCGACGTGGAATGTAAGAAGCCTCTTTGCAGCAGGTAAATTAACTAATGTAGCCCTTGAAATGGAAAACCTTAAAATTGATGTCCTAGGTATAAGTGATGTACAGTGGCCAGGATCAGGAAAATGCACGAATAATAGTGGAACACTTTATTATTCAGGCACCATCAGTTCAACTCATCGTTACGGTGTCGCTGTCTTGGTATCAAAGAAAATCAGTAACTGTGTAACAAGCTTTACTCCCTTCTCTGATAGAATAATGGCACTACAACTTCAGTCAAATAAACAAATTATAAATATTATACAAGTATATGCTCCTACGGCTGATAAAGATGATGATGAAATTGAAAGTTTTTACTACGATCTGGAACAAATTCTAAAATCAATGAAGAAACATCACACTACAGTAGTAATGGGCGATTTTAATGCCAAAATTGGACATGGATGTGTGGACGGTTACGTGGGTGACTATGGATTAGGAGAACGAAACGAACGAGGAGACCGTATGGTACAATTTTGTCAAGCGGAGGAGTTAGTAGTTGCTAACACTCTTTTCAAATTACCTAACAGACGACTGTACACATGGAAATCTCCGAGTGACACCAAAGGTAGAGTAGTCAGAAATCAAATTGACTTTGTCCTTGTTAGACAAAGATTCCGCAACTCTATACTCTCGGCTAAAACCTACCCAGGAGCAGATATAGGCTCGGATCACAATCCTGTAGTAGTCACATTAAGAATAAAACTAAAGATCATTCAAAAACACATACAGAAACAAATTGACGTGAGAAGACTGAGTGAACAACATATAAAAGAGAAAACAATAGTGAACATCAAAGAAAATTTACAAAATATAGAGAAACTGAATAGAAATACTGATAACATAGACCAAAAATGGGAGAATATTAAACATGCTGTAATGCTGGCAGGGAGAGAAAATTTAACACCGAAAGAAAGGAAACATGAAGAATGGATGAATGAGGAAATACTACAGTTGATGTGTGAAAGAAGGGTACACAAAACAAATAATCCGATAAGATACAAAGAAACAGATAAACTGATAAAAAAGAAAATAAGAGAAGCTAGAGAAAGATGGCTAAGTGAGCAATGCCAGGAGTTGGAACAACTGGAGCGAAAATATGACTTTTTTAATGTACACAAAAAGATTAAAGAAATGATAGGAAGGAGAAGAACAACACAGACAGGACAGATCAAAGATACAGATGGTTTACTCATAACAGATTTACAACAAAAAATGAATCGATGGACAGAATACATATCACAACTTTTTGATGACAAAGATAGACAAGAAATCTCAAACGAATATACAGATGATACAGGGCCTGATATAATCAGAGAAGAAATAGATTATGCAATCAAACAAGCGAAAAGTAAGAAAAGGTAAGGCCCCCGGTCCTGATAAAATTCCCGTAGAACTGCTCAAACTTATGGACGATGAATCTATTAAAATACTCCTAGATCTATTTAACACAATATATAGAACTGGAATAATACCTAGGGAATGGCTCCGTTCGACCTTTATACTACTGCCAAAAAAGGCAAATACAAGGGAATGCAGTGAATATCGTACGATAGCTTTGATGAGTCATGCTCTAAAACTGTTCCTGAAAATAATCCATAATAGGATCTATAGGAAATTAGACGTAGACATCAGTAACACTCAGATGGGATTCAGAAAAGGGCTGGGTACAAGGGAGGCTCTGTTTGCAATGAACGTTCTCTCACAGAGATGCTTAGACATGAACCAAGAAAAGGCCTTTGACAAAGTACAACATGAACCACTAAGACAAATTCTAATAAAGAAAAATATAGACAGCCGAGATATTCGAATTATATGCAACCTATATTGGAATCAAACAGCAAATATGAAGGTTGAGGGTAGGCTAACAGAAGAAATTCAAATCCGTCGAGGAGTCCGGCAGGGATGCATCTTGTCGCCACTTTTATTTAATCTGTATAGTGAAGCTATTTGTGAACAAGCACTCGAGGAAGAAGATCTTGGTCTGATAATAAATGGTGAGACGATCAACAATATAGGGTATGCTGACGATACGGTTCTCCTAACGGGAACGCTAGTAGAACTACAACATCTCGTTCAAAGTCTCAATATATACTGTAACAGTTATGGCTTGAAAATTAATTTGAAAAAAACTAAATTTATGGTAATCACGAAATCAAAGAACATCAGAGCTAATCTTGTAATAGACAATACAACGATTGAGCGTGTGTCCTGTTATAAATATCTAGGTGCTTGGATCACAGACGATACTGATCAAACAAAAGAGATTAGATGTAGAATAGAAATCGCTAGATCAGTCTTTAATAGAATGCGCAAACTCTTTTGCAATCGTGATATCAATATAAAGTTACGAATACGAATGCTGCGGTGTTATGTCTTTTCTACCCTGTTGTATGGAGTAGAGGCTTGGACACTAAAACAGTTGACCACAAAAAACATCGAAGCTTTCGAGATGTGGTGCTATAGGCGCATTCTCAGAATATCATGGATGGACCGCGTCACTAACACGCAAGTACTCCAAACTTTAGACAAAAGATGCGAAATTCTAAATGAGATAAAAACTAGAAAGATGGAATACTTGGGGCACATTGTGAGAGGTGAAAAGTACGAACTTTTAAGAAATATCATGCAGGGCAAAATTAAGGGCAAAAGAAGTGTGGGAAGAAGAAAAATATCGTGGCTTCGTAATCTACGTGAATGGTTCGGGTGTAGTTCGATTGAACTTTTTAGGCGCGCTGCTAACAAAGTCGCAGTGGCCATGATGATTTCCAATCTCCGCTAGGAGTGGCACGAGAAGAAGAATATAGCTGAAAACCTTCACATATTAATCAGGCTACATACTGAGGATCAAGTCACCAGCTTTCGATATGTAGATGAACCTCACTTACGGAAGTCATTTTAACTTGATTTTCGGGTAAAATCGCGAAAAAATGAAAAAAAAAACGTCGATTCTAGGGACTGAATAACCGCTTGTCACGCTTTGAGCAGGTGTTTCTTGGTTCTTCAAAGGGTCAGAATTCATTCTGGAGATCAAGACGAAGCAATTGGTATCTAATATGTATGTGTGCTCCAACTATCTTTTAATTTATTTTCGGATAAAATCGCGAAAAAATGAAAAAAAAAACGTCGATTTTAGGGACTGAATAACCGTTTGCCACGCTTTGAGCTTTTTTTTTGGTTCTTCAAAGGGTCAGAGTTCATTCTGGGGACCAAGACGAAGCGATTGGTACCTAATATGTATATGTGCTCCAACTATAGAGGTATCTTTTAATCTATTTTCGGGTAAAATCGCGAAAAAATGAAAAAAAAAAAAACGTCGATTTTAGGGACTGAATAACCATTTGCCACGCTTTTAGCTTTTTTTTTTGGTTCTTCAAAGGGTCAGAGTTCATTCTGGGGACCAAGACGAAGCGATTGGTACCTAATATGTATATGTGCTCCAACTATAGAGGTATCTTTTAATCTATTTTCGGGTAAAATCGCAAAAAAATGAAAAAAAACGTCGATTTTAGTGACTGAAAAACGCTTGCCACGTTTTGAGCAGGTGTTTCTTGGCTCTTCAAAGGGTCAGAGTTCCTTCTAGAGACCAAGACGAAGCGATTGGTACCTGATATGTACGTGTGCTCCAAGTATAGAAGTCTCTTTCACTCGTTTTTCGAGACAGATCGCTAGAAGAATGAAATAGCTGTAGCGAACAAATCAGTTTTTTGTTGGAAAAACTTAAATTTGCCTTTTTTTTGAGGCTCGCACCTGAAAACATGTTTTTTGGTATCAACCTACAGAAAAAAATTGTTACTGCGGGGTACGGGCAGCAAATTGCAATATCACCATATTTGGCTCCAGTTAAGGTGCGAATTTTTTGTAGAATTCCTCATATGTTGCCAAAAAATTGCCAATTTGTATTCTTTCCAAAAAAACATGTCGGATATGTACTCAAGGCTATGTTCTAGTATTTTTTTAGTATACGTATCTTTGTTTTAATTAGTTTCTTTAATTTGTTATTGTATGTTTGACGTCGCATCTTCCTCTGAGAATTTAGTTGCTGGGAATCAACAGAAACGTTAGTATAGGTTACACATTGATTCTCCTCGTTGATTTTTACATACAAATTAATGTTTAGTTAATTAAAGGTTATTTTTTTATGAATAACTATACAATTTGAATCCAATTAAGTTTGTATAAAAATTGCTTTAATTATTATTAATTTTGGTCATTGAAGTACTAGAAACTGTATATGTTTTTAATTGAGTAAAAGAACAAAATAAATCCATGCATTATATTTGCAAATATCTTCCTGTTATTAACACTTTATTCTAACCTTCTGTTTATTACTGAACTCAAAGTCATGAATACTATGCTCTGTCCTTCTTTTAACCATTTATTTATTTTCATTTACAGGGTCCAGTTCAAACGAATGAGAATAAAAGGAATGATAAAAACACTTCAAACTAGGCAACTAAGAGATGAAAGTGGTGCAGTTATAACAGATATAAATAAAAAAATGCATAGATGGACACAATATATAGCACAACTTTTTGAAGACAAAGAGAGAACAGAAGCACCAAAAGAATTTAAGGATGATACTGGGCCTGCCATTATACGAGAAGAAATTGAATATGCAATGAAACAAGCTAAAGGTGGTAAATCTCCCGGGCCTGATGAAGTTCCTATCGAATTACTCAAAATTGTGAATACTGAATCTATTGATCTTCTTTTGAATCTATTCAATACCATATATAGAACAGGTATAATACCTAAAGAATGGCTCCAATCAACATTCATACTGCTACCCAAAAAAGTCAATGCAAAGGAGTACAATGAACATCGCACCATAGCCTTAATGAGTCATGTCTTGAAATTGTTTTTAAAAGTAATTCACAATAAAATACATAAGAAATTAGATGAAGGCATAAGTAATACACAAATGGGATTTAGGAAAGGACTGGGAACACGAGATGCACTGTTTGCAGTAAGTGTTCTTTCGCAGATGTAAATCAGGAAGTATATGCCTGTTTCATTGATTTTGAGAAGGCATTTGACAAAGTACAGCATAATCGGCTTAAAGAAATTTTATTAAATAAAAACATAGACAGTAGAGACATTAGAATCATATGTAACCTCTATTGGAACCAAACAGCAAAAGTGAAAGTTGAAAAACTGACCGAGGATATCCAAATTCGCCGTGGGGTCCGCCAAAGGTATATTTTATTACCCTTGTTATTCAATTTATACAGTGAAGCTATCTCAGAATTAGCCCTTGCCGAAGTCGGTGAGGGCTTTAGAATAAATGGTGAGCCACTTAATAACATAAGATATGCTGACGACACCGTCCTTCTGGCAGAAACACTAGAAGAACTGCAACACCTTGCTGAACAAGAAAATATATATTGCAACGATTATGGACTAAAAATAAATTTGAAGAAAACCAAGTTCATGATATTTACAAAAGCACAAAACATCAAAGTTAAGCTAGTTCTAGATAATACAGAAATTGAACAAATATCTTCGTACAAATACCTTGGAGCATGGATCACAGAAGATACTGATCAGACAAAGGAAATAAGATGCCGCATTGAAATTGCACGGTCAACTTTTAATAGAATGAGAAAACTTTTTTGTAATCTCGATATCAATATATCGCTCCGAATAAGAATGCTTCGATGTTATATTTTCTCTACCCTTTTGTATGGGGTTGAAGCTTGGACACTTAAAAAATCCAAGATTAAAACCTTAGAAGCATTCGAAATGTGGTGTTACCGACGTATTTTGAAAATATCATGGATGGATCGCAAAGCAAACGAACAAGTTCTCGAACAACTAGGAAAACAATGCGAAGTTTTAAATTCCATAAAAATCAGGAAATGGGAATACTTGGGGCACATCATGAGAGGTGAAAAATACGAACTGCTAAGGAATATAATGCAGGGTACAATCAAAGGCAGAAGAAGCGTAGGTAGACGTAAAATCTCGTGGCTACGCAATCTCCGTGAATGGTTTGGATGCACTTCAATTGAACTATTCAGGCGCGTAACCAACAAAATTATAATTGCCAGAATGATTTCCAATCTCCGATAGGAGCGGAACATGAAGAAGAAGAAGAAGAAGTTCAAACGAATAAATATTTGGCCTTTCAGAAAAGAGCGGTCTGAATAGCCGTGTCAATTACATGCAGAAGTACGTGTCTGTGCAAGGTTTCTCCAATAGAGGACAACTCATTAGATGTGTTGAATCTTGTATCGCGCTACATTCTCACAGAGCATCGAAGTGAGCAGGCAACAATCGATAGTCAGAGTAAGAAAGATGGCTATCAGATACTTTAGGATACTTTTTCAGATTTATACCACTCTTGTGTGATATTAATCTTTCAGAGGTGTTCCTGGATGTTTCTCCAATATATACTTTATTGCAATTATTACAAGAGAGACAGTACACAACATTGGAGCTTTCATTAATGTTTAAGGGTTTTTTAGATTAGTGTATAAATTAGAGATACCGTTTTTATATTTATATATATATATATATATATATATATATATATATATATATATACTTTTGACATCATTCTAATAAACTGAATAATGACGCATGTGCAAAGAATCAACGAATCGATTGTAACAACAATTTGCAGTGCATGATTAATAAAATGCTCTTACTTGTATACGAATTTAAGCATTGTAAATCTCCCAAAGTACATTGAAAATAATGCTGATTCATATTGTTGAATACATTTATAAAATTAAAAGGAATACATTGACATAACGCCACAATACTTTGTATCTTGCAATCCATAATACAGTCACTGTAACTGTAGCTTCCAAATATCGTCTTAATTTCATCACTAAAGATGCAACCTCTCTAAAACATAGGACATAATGTGACAAAAATAGCTATAGTTAATAGCTGTTGACGCAAATTTTTGAAATAAGCAAAACAAGATCACGGATATTTATCGACAGTGATTTGGAATTTTAATTTTGTAATTTGGAAATTTCCTAAAAGCGTCTTTGTATACTTGGTATATCGTGTACCTCGCTATATTGCGTCATTTTTAAATTTATTAATATAAATAACGAAACTTTTAATCGGTTTCAAAAAATAAAAAAATGTATAATTGCATAAAACTACTAAGTTGCAACACGCAAATATATAGGAAGGAGTATTATTTGATAGATGGATACACGAAGATAATGAAATATCCGACAATCAGTTTGGATTTATGCAAGGCGTATCAACAACAGATGCTATTTTCATTATAGCGCAGCTGAAAGATAAATACAAAAATACAGAAACAAACAGTGCATTAGGCATCAATGCTTAATCCTTATTTTTTGTCTTAATTCATTTGCTCTGGTAACATTTATCTGATGCTTAACATGACGATGATGTGCTTTTGTAGAACAATTGTACATGAAATGTAAACAATTTAGAGTTATACTTAAAATATTGAAATGAGATTTTTTTTGACAGAAGAAAACAATTAGTAACTGCTTGAGAACGAAATAAAATATTATTATTTATAATAAGAAGAAAAATAAATAAAACTCGATCTTAGTTGCGAGAGATTGCACCCCTCGCGTGTGAGGTGAACTTTGTGAGTGGTGAGAAATCATTAAACCCAAATGTAGCAACTGAGGTCCATAGATAGGGGAAGTCTCAGGGCCAGCTACCCTTGAGTACAGTGGACTCTACGTAATAAATAATAAATTCAATAACATTTGAAGTGTTTATATATATACACTGTATAATATATAATATTTATATATTTTATATACACATAATATATATATATATATATATATATATATATATATATATATATATATATATATATATATATATATATATAAGGTAAGTGCGCCAAATATTGCCATTCTCCTAATATTGCCTTCTTCTTAAAGTTCCATCTCCTATCGGAGGTTGGATATCATAACGGCGATGGTCACTTTGTTGGCTGCTGCTCTGAAAAGTTGTAGTGAACTACAGTTAAACCATTCTATAAGGTTCCTCAGCCAGGAGATGCGTCTTCTTCCTATGCTTCTTCTTCCTTGGATTCTTCCTTGCATAATAATTCTCAGCAGCGAGACGCAACTGAAGGTCTCTGTTGGTAAGCATATTGCCTAATATTGCCAATCCCCATAAATTTATTAATTTATCCTTTGAATAGCAGATGGTCATGTAAGCTCAAATATCGAATTAAAACAACCACTCTAAAAACGTTATAATTGGAACCAGTTAGTAGTGGTGTTCACGGCAAAGCAGCGTGTATTTCGTGCGATTTGTTTATAAAAACGTGGGAAAACTCTAATGATTGTTATAAGCTAGCTAATACCGACTATAGAACGGTGAGAACGTTATCAGGTAGGTACATTTAAGTACTTTATTAATCCATATTGTGTGTCATTAATATAAAAAAAAATAAAACTTAAATCTCAATTTTTGTTCCGCAGTAGTAATGATCCTAATATTGTCACACGAGATAGTTCCTAATATTGCCATGACAATATTTGGAACCTAACATGAAAATTTAGGTACTTTTTATTAATAAAAACGTTCTTTTCAACAGAATGCCGAATAGAAAGAAAGCCCTGTGGTCTGAGTCGAATCTCGTTGCAGCGTTAGAAGCAATAAGAGCTGGACGCAGTATAAGCCAAGCTTCATTACGATATCAAATACCTCGAAAAAACACTTGGACTACATTATCGCAGCCAGAATTCGGTTAAACGACATGGAAGGAAAAGTGATTTAAGTTTTGAACAAGAAAGAGACCTAGTTCGCAGAATTCATAAACTAGTAGAGGTGGGCATGCCAATAACTAGTAAAATAGTATTTTCGTATGCGATGATAATGAACATTCGTAATCCTTTTTCTGATACATCTAAATTAGCAGGAAGGAAATGGCTGAAATTATTCTTTGCAAAACATCCACATGTGGCTAGAAAAAAGGCTCAGCAAATAAATGAAGTATTCATTAAGGTGGAATTGTTTGATAAACCTGGAAACGTGTATAATATGGACGAGAAAGGTTGCCGTCTAACGATCCATAAACAGCAAACCGTATTGGCCAAGAAAGGTGCTAAACGTATCCACTTGACAGCGCCTGAACACGGTGAAAATGTTAGTATTGTGGGTTGTGGAAATGCCCTGGGGCAAGCCATCCCACCGTTCATTCTTTTCAAAGGGAAGAGATCGAAGCCTGAATGGAATGATCATCTACCACCGGGATCAACTGTAATGATGACACAGAAAGGGAGCATGACAAATGCTGTGTTTATTTCACGGACATTTTGCAAAGTATAGGAATACTGGACCCACACTCCTGATATTCGATGGTGCAAAATCGCATCTGGACATAAGTATTGTTGAAGCTGCAGAAAATGATGGTGTTACTTTATTTTGTCTTCCAAGTAACACCACGCATGAACTGCAGCATATGGATAAAGCAGTCTTCAAAAGTTATGAGTCTTTTAGGGATCAGGAGTGTTTAAATTTTTGATAATTCAACCTGGGAAAAATTTAAACAAAATGCGGTTTGGTGAAATATTTAGTAAAGTTTGGTTAAAAGCAATGACACCAGCTAACATCATCTCTGGGTTCAAAGCAACTGGAATACTTCCTTTTAACCCAGACATCATACCTGAATCAGCATTTGCACACAGTCTTATAACGCATATTGAAAAAAATGTGTTAGAACCACTAAACGTCGACGATAACAACGTAAATAAGCCATCAACTACTACAGTTGATGAAAACGGTCCCTGCACAAGTGGAATAAGTAATAAAAAAAATCAACAAAACGTCTTCGTTTATACAGGTGAGTCGTCTCATTCTGAAACAGATTTCTGTGTTCATGATAGTACATCTGATGATATAAACAGCGAAAATGGAAATATGGTACCATTCACTCCCGAAAAAGTTCTAGAACCAAACACTTCTTTTAAAGGTATGGGCTTACTAATTTCTTCCTAATCAAGATAACTGCTACAAAGCGAAAACCAGCAATTAATAGCAAAGCTCAAGAAGTTACGAAGGATTTATTTTTCACAGCGACAGAAAAACCACCCAAAGGTAAAAGTGACAAAGAACCTTCCAAACAACAAGAAAAATCAAAAGACAAAAACAAAGAACAGGAAGAAAAAAAAATAAACAAACATCAAAAAGAACAAGATAATCTGAACAAAGAAAAGAAAATAAACAAGAATTTAAAAAGTAGTGAATCATGGTTCTGTCATGTATGTAATGAAGATCGCCAGGCTAACATGAGATTATATCCTGCATGTGGCCAATACGTACATGAAGAGTGTGTGGGTCTTACTAAACATGATAAGGATAAATTCATATGCCCCAATTGTTCTCAAAAATAGTAAATGTCTTACATTAGTTTTTTAAATGTTAAGGTTCAATATTATTACTTATTTTTATTTACAAAATACCTGTTCCTTTTATTGACAGTACTGTGGCAATATTAAGGGTATAGGTTCCAAATATTGCCAGTTGGCAATTGTTTTAAAAAAAAGAAGAATATAAATTTTTTGATTGTTTTATTTTTATAATTGTTTAGAAATTAGACTATAAACATGTTTTGTTACTTGTTTAATAAATTTACAGGTTATTTCAAATAAATTTGTATTTAATAAAAAATAATAAGTCTTAGCATGGCAATATTTAGCTCACTTACCTTATATCATTGATTATAAACCACACATGGTTTATAATCAATGTTTATATACAGTAATTCATTGATTAGTGATCAGTGTGGTAGTGTTTGGGGGCTCGGGAGACTGCGACCTGGGAGCCCTGAAGAAAACATCGAAGAGTAGGTCGAAAGCTCAGCGCAATGATAATCAACGCGGTTTAACCCGGAAGACTGTTGAGTTTTACTTTTTCTTACCTTGCTCGGGTGATATTTTTTAACTTCATCAGTGGCTACTGTGTTTATAGACGAAACTCGTAGAAAAGTTTCCGTCCCCTTGTCTATTATTTTTTCTATTAAACCTCCCGACGTAGTGTCGGGGAAATCGGTGGGTATAGATATTAAAATCTAAAATTTTTTGTTGGGTTATGAATATTTAAAGTAATTATAATCAAAATTCAATATTCATTTAATATTATTCTAAAAATGGTAAATTTTTTTTATAAAACTGAAAATTATACGTACTTTAACGGGAGCTTCTGTGGCTAGTGTTGTAAAAAACGTATCTGATGAATTTGATAAGATAGTAAAATCAAGAGCATCAGACGGTCCAAAAGAAATTGGTTTATTATCATTTTCAATGCTAAAAATAAGTATTTCCACAATTATTACCTTAACAAAAACAGGTGCCAACAAGATAAACAAAGTAACCTACACTAAGGGTGAGAGTTTTGTTGTAGATAAATGGGCTACGTAATTAAAAACACAACAGTAGCCTTCCATTGTGAGCTCAGACACAAATATGTCCTCACACGGACGACTTTTTCCGTTCCATATACAATCTTTTACTATTTCGGAGCACGTGGGTTGTAACTAAAATCAAGAATCTCCTACAGCGAGTTTTTATATTTATAACAAAAGTAAATCCTATTTATTACATTACGAAAAGCAAAAGTATGTGCAAGAGTGCAAACAAGAAATAAAAACAAACAAATGAACAGGTAGAATTTTGTAGTATTGGAAAAAAACAAAAAAAATATATAAAGAGGAAGGGATAATCTAAGAATCAAAACTAAAAGGATGATATACACAATAGAACGGTTTAACTATGCATTATAATTCATCCTATCAAATGCCAAGCTAATTAAAAAAGAAAAAAAACAAACAAAATGGTAATCATGCAATCAAATTATCAAAAATGTAACTTAAAGTTAATCAAACAATATTTAAAGAGTTTTTACCCATATATTTAGTGGCTTCAAACATCCAGAAAGCACTGATGATGGAATAGTTATTCCGAAAACGTTGTGTGATGTAGCCCGATAGGGTTTTTATTAATGTACCATTATAGGATTTTTTTTAAATATAATGTTTGTGATACATGGTTTATAGCCAACTACATTAATTTAATTTCTCGTGAAAACTGATTAATAATAAATAATGTTTATTTTGTTGGCATCTAAATATTGGGACATAGAACGAATATTTATTTTAAATGTAAATTCATTGCAAGTCTTCTCTATTTTCGTTTCATTGGTTCTTCTTTTTCTTCTTCTTCGTCTAGCCATTCACGTTTACATCTGAACATAAGCCTCTTCAAGTCTTCCTTTCCATTGTTTTTTATTGTACGCTACTTGTAGCCAATTTTTCCCGGCAGTCCTTTTCAGATCATCTGTCCATCTCATAGGAGGTCTGCCTCTGGGTCTTTTGTGTTGGTATGGTCTCCAGGTTAAAATTGATATGTGCCATTTGTTTAGATCGCTCCTAGCTACATGTCCAGCGTATTCCCATTTCAACTTTAATGATTTTTGCACCACATCGGTGACTTTGGTTTTCTGTCTTATCCATGTGTTTTTTTTCTTGTCCTTAAGTGATATACCTAGCATTGCTCTTTCCATCGCCTGTTGAGTGACTCTAAGTATATTCATATTCTTTTTTGTGATTGTCCCTGTTTGTGCCGCATAAGTTAATATCGGAATAATGCATGCATCAAAAACTTTAGATCTAAGATGTAATTGAATTTGTTGATATCTGACTATATAGTTCAGTTTACCGAATGCTGCCCAAGCTAACTTTCTTCTTCTTTTCATTTCTTCAGTTTGAATTTCCCTATTTAGTATTATTTTTTGTCCTAAGTATATATATTCTTCAACTTTTTCTATAACTTTATCGTTTATTATTGTCACGGTGTCTTCGGAGTGCATGACTTTTGTTTTGTTTAAATTCATTTTCAGTTCATATGGTTGGTATTCGTCTAATTTCCTTGTTAGTCGAGTAGTTATGACTTTGGTGAGTATTTTAAACAGGTGTGACAGTAGGCTGAAGGGTCTGTAGTTTTCCAATTTTCGACTATCACCTTTCTTGTGTAATAAGATTACTTTAGAGTTGTTCCAGCTCTTAGGGACTTTGCCCTGATGTAAACAACTGTCCACAAGTTTAGTTACAATTGCAATTAGTTCCTTACCTCCTTCTAATATCATATCTGTGGTAATACTATCTTCTCCCGCTCTTTATTTCTCTTCATGTTTTCCAATGCTGTAGTTACCTCTGAAATTGTTACTTTTGGCATTATTTCTGATCCAACATTTTTTATTAATTTCCTTGCTGGTCTCATCTCATCATCTTGTTGATGTGTTCTGTAAAGTTCTGTGTAAAATTCTTCTATTCGTGTCAGTATGTTTTCTCTAGTTGTGATTTCATTTTCGTCTTTTCCCATTAATGATATCATCTGACGTCGTCCTAGTGTCGGTCTGAGGCATTTCATACTCTTATTTTTTTCAATAGTTGTTGTTATTAATTTTTCGTTTTCTTTTCTTTTTTGTTGTCTAATTCCTTTTCTAATGTGCCTATTAAGTTCTCTATATTCGTCGAATCCTCTTTTGTTAGATTTATTTAAAATCTTCCTTCTTTTTTTTTGTTGTAGTATTTCTTTGTCTAATTCATTGTATGTTGTTTTTGGTTTTTTCAGTTGCAGAAGGCTTTTATTCACTGTTTCGGTAATAAGGTTATTCAAATCATCAATATCATTGGAGTTTATCTCCTGCATGCTAACTTGATTTAATGCATGTGCTATCTTTTTATTAAATTCACTATTTTTGATTTCTTTAGATGTCCATTTGTATCTTTTTTCATGTATTCTTTTTTTTTTCTAGTTTTTTGTTAATTATTAGTTTTGTTCTTAGTCTATGATTGCTTCCTAGGTCAAACTGATTTAATACTGATACGTCTTCTACTAGGTTTCTATTCTTCGTTAAGTTCATTGGTTAGTCTCTGTTTAATTGTATGCTATACTGTTTTAATAACATTTAGTTTAGGACTGTTAGAGGGCCAAAAAAAGAATATTTATTGGTTTTCAAACCATTTGTTTGTGATTATGGCCGTTTAACAGGCCGCTTCGTCCATACAACCACAAATCGTCACCCATTTAGAAAATTGTCCTCACAAGTAGTACAGTCCGTTTCAAGCAGTCTTTGTGAAAAGCCGAATGTTTGGTGTGAAAAACTCGATTGCTGTTATCATTAACACATACATCAAATTTTGATTCTTCACTAAATATTTTTTGGGAGCAATCTTCTACCGACCAAGAAACTTTAGATTTTGCCCAAATAAGCCTGGTTTCCGTTTGTTTTGCTGTAAACACTGGCTTTTCCGTTGCCTAGAAAGAAATTTGTTAAAATATATTAAACTAAGAATAAACTTTTAAGTCGTTATCTGTAATTTAACCTCATAAAACTTTAATTCAAAATAATGTTTTAATGGCGATAACATTCCCTTGACCGATTTAATCCAGTTTCATGATTCCATTTAACTGTAACTGATCCTTAAAGTATTTCTTTGACATTTTTTGGAAACTTTTACTAATATTCCCCCATTCTTATCAGAAATTTATTATGGATGACCCGGGTTTTTACCTTTTTTATCTAAGATACTTCATGTTTCCTCATAATGTTTAATTACCACACTGCAGTTTTGGGAATGTTAATTTAATTCTCCACTTCATGGATTGTTTTATTGCGGCAATAATTTTTTAATCGCCCACTCAAGAATTTTTAAATTTGTAGAGATACCAGGCACCATTGTGTTGAAATAATATAGCGCTCAATTTGATAAGAAATTATTTATAGAATATAGTCCTGAAGTTTGTTAGAGTGTCCGGCTAAAAAAAGAATAAATTAACAGTCAAATGCCTGAATTTGTTATGTATTTTAATTTGTTCCATTATATAGTTGTTAGGGCTACTACCTTAAGGACAATATGTGAAGATGGGCACTGACTATTTCACTCATCTTCACATTGAAGAAAATATACCGAGTAACACAAGAAAATCTAAATCTTATATATGGAGACAATTTATGATGTTCTGTGTGGATCGCAACTACAAATTAGATGCAGAAAATAACAACGAAAGACTAGCATTCATTCTAAAAGACTGGGCCTTCAACATGCGAAAAATTGATGGTAGTGATTACAAGGAAAGTGTTATTAAAACCATATGGAACACTACTGCAAAATTAATACAAGAAAAATATTTCTGTGAGTTCAGAGACATATTGATCCCTTCAAAGATATAACCTTCAAGGAAGCGAGAGCGGCTCGTGATAGTAAGAGAAAATTGTTGCAAACTGTACCCGATAAAAGGAAAATGAGTTCTGTCGCTATGACTTCGGATGAATATAAAAATATGTGCTTACAATGGGACGAAGACACGCCAGGGACTCCAAAAGAAGTTTTTTCATCTAGCTGCTGTAAAATTAGCTTGGAGAGGTAACGAAGCAAGTTTTTCCATGTTACATTTTTTCAAGGAAGAGACTAACAACAAAGGCTGTTTAACAAACAGAATTGCATATAACCCGATATTCTCCAAAACCCGCCAAGGTGGTGATAAAAACTGTGCAGATAATAAATGGCTTACTCAAAATTTGAAGAATCCTGAAATGTGTCCTGTGAGATTATACCGGAAACTTATATCGAAAAGGGAAACTATTACCAATGATAGACTTTTTCTGACTGTGAATGGCAAGTGGAATAAATATAATAATAGTAATTGGTACAAGAATTGTCCTATTGGTATTAATACAATATCCAAATGGACAAAAATGTCTGCAGAAAAGATAGGATTAGACATTAAAAAAGTGAAAATAACGAATCACTCTAATCGTGCCACTGCAGTTAGTCAGTTACTACAATCTGGCGTTAGTGAACAACAAGCTATGAAAATTACTGGACATGGAAGTTCGAACTCGATGAAACAGTATTTACATCTTAGTGCCGAACATCATCAGAACATAGTGAATACTTTTAGGAATACTACAAGTACATCAAGTAATAATAGCAACAATACATTGTATCCACCTAATAACGGTCATACTATTCAAAATTTTTACAATTGCACCGTTTATAATAATTATGGTCGAGAATAATGTATTTTTTTCGTGTACAAATTATTTATTGTTATAGGTAAAAAATAATTATAACAAATTATTTATAGTTATAATAAATATTTCATGATTATGACTAATTGTGAATTATTCAAAAAATGGGTAGATTTGGGTTACCTAGATCAAATGTATTATTATTAAATTCCTTCCTCTCATTCTACTGAATTTATGACCTATCACTTTGTTCATGAAATAGTCTAATAAAATACCACTCGTGATTAAATTTAACTCATAAGTCTGTCTTTTATTTCTAAACTCACCTGTTTTTTCAAGCAACTTAGTTTTGTTTAGAAGTAAATCGACAGACTTATCGCGAAAATTGAATCACTAGTGGTATTACTATTGGAAACACAGCAATCCTTGTAGTTAGTTGAAACGAGAGACTTCAACAAGACTTCAAGAAGCTTACAGCAATATAAACTAGTGGAAAAATAGAAGAAAGATAGAATTAAATGAAAATAATTCAGCATAATATATGTTGAATTTAGCTTCCTAAAGAATGAAAAAACAAAAACTATATAAAAATTCTTTACAAGTAAATTAATAATACTTTAAAATACGAAACAAGATACAGCAAAATATCTGGATATGAGCTTAGATTTTCGACTGATATTAGAAGTACATATAAAGAAAAAAAGTACTATACATCAAATGAGAAAAAATCTATTAATTGCTTAGAAGGAAATTTACTTTGTCAATATATAACACAGTTTTAATTTATAAACAAATCCTAAAACAAGTCTGGATCGAATAGAGGTATCCACCTAAAGTTATATTAACATAATATAAATCCAGTATACTCCCTCTATAACGAACACGATGGTTACGAGGTTTCGCTTATAACGAGGTACATTAGCTATCCCGTGAAATTTCTATTGAATTATACCCCTCTATAACGAGGCAAAATTAGTTATAACGAGAGAAAATAAGATCGAAAAACGTATTTTTTTTACGTTGTTTGCCCGGCCATGGCTATAAATACAATATAATACCCTTCTTAACTGCCGCCAGCAATAAACTTCTTCTGTTTAATCTACCGACCGTTATTCTGTTGTCGGAAATTTACAATTTATGATTTATAAGTGTCAGTGTAGGGGTTTGACCATTCGCACCTAATTATAAGAAGGTACCAATAGACAAGATGTGGAAAGTGCTTTAAACGTCGTAATAAACTTTATCCAAAGACAAAACGCAAATAAAGAGGTGAAACGACTGTTTCACATCTTTAGAAAATATGATAGATATAATGATACTGGACAATTTAAAGCAGTCAAAAATGGCAGACTTCTTCGAGTTGTAGAAACGATAGTTTATGTTATCCTTGAAAATACTCTTTACACATTATGTAGTTGGAAAAAAATGTAAGTACAGATTTTTTGTTTTAATGTATTTCATTGACAATAAAACAACTTTTTTATCAAAAACGCCAGTCAAACAATATTCAGCATCTTACATTGCTCCGAATGGCTTCACTATAGGAAGTTAATGTTTTATAAAACTACATATATGTAGTGATGGGCTTATAACGAGGTAATTAGTCTGTTATTTTAGTTCTCGTTATAGAGGGAGTCTACTGTATTATGGTGCATTACAAGTAAATACACCGAAGTTCTTTCGTAAGGACCTTCATACAGATGTGAAGGTTCAAAAAACTAAAAAAGAAATTTTGAGGTACGTTATGGAGCACGATTACTCCACTCTCAGTACAATTAAGAGGCACTGCATCTTCTTGATAATATAAGATGCAGAAGAAGGCAAAAAAGGAAGAAACCATTCAAATCGGTGCGTAAATGAGTGAAAGCGAAAAAATTACCACACACAATGTGATTTTCTTTAACAATATCCTGTAAATAAAAAGAAAATAATAACATTATTGCTGATACACGTCGTTGGAAAAACTTGTGCTCTATGTGCTTTATATTTTAAACATGTACATACTCTGTAAAGTCGGTCTGTGGTATTATAATAACCATTAGAAGCTGAATCCCATTTTTCCAAAAAATTTTGAAAATATATTATACGTTCTGGTTTGACAGGCAGATTATATTCATATAAATATCCCAATAACGTAATATTGGACAAAATTTCCTCAGCACTAACCTTCGATCGTTCTGCTCTAAAAATATTGACGATTTTAAAATATTTTAATTACTACTCATCGAATATAGCTTTAGACTTCGTCTTTTTAATATTAGGCTTTACCAACGATGCACAGAGGACTTGTATAGTTTGCGACAAAATATTGTTATTTTCGTTCTTTCCTATTTTAGCGTTAAAATCTATATAATTATCACGTAATATGTTTTCTCTAAGTTTCTGGCTCTTGTAATGTCTTCATAAAGTTGTTCTACCTCTTCATCATCTGCAGAAGAAGTTGGTGCATAACAGTGGATTATTTAAATGCTGTATCTACGATTTAGTTTTATTGCCAGATAGATTTATTTTATTTATTTATTTATTTATTTATTAAAACTTACAAACACCACCTAGGTAGTAATTACATGTAAGAGTGCTCATTACTTGGTATAAAAATATACACACAAAAAATACAATATACTACAATATACACACAAGTACAAAATAAAAACACAGAAAGTAAAACACATTAAAAAAACAGACGCAAGTTAATAAAATTTTAAAATTTAGTCCATTACTTATCTATTCATAACATTTTTTAATATCCCTTACACTACAGGTAAAGAGGTCTATATCAGAGATCTTTATTAACTCAATACACTGATATTGCATATAGTTTATTATTGCACAAGAATTATATGGACTACAAGAAAATAGGTCATTACTGTTTACCCTTAGGTTGACCTTTGGCACATGAAACCTAATAAAGTTGATCAAACCACATGTCTTATATTTAACATTGTTAATGACATTATGAATAAACACAACACAATGCATGTTTCTTCTTTGCTCTAATGACTGCAAGCCAAATATTTGAAGCAACTCTTTTGATGGCGTAAGGTGAGTATACACATTGTATTTCTTAAGGTATAAATACCTTAGAAATCTTTTTTGTACCTTTTCTATATGATTAATATGAACTTTGGCCTCAGGAGTCCATACCACTGATGCATATTCCAAGTTTGGTCTGACTAAAGCGTTATATAGTCTAATGGTTGTGTTTATACTAAAGTGTTTGGAATTTCTTATTACAAATCCCAATCTTTTGTAGGCCTTATTAACAATATTTATATAGTGTTCATTAAATTTCATGTTAGCCTGTAAGTATATTCCCAGATCTTTACATTTGGTTTTCCTAGATACTACACAATTGTCAATTCTATAATTATTTTGAATGTAGTCGATTTTGCGACTAAAAGATATGACTCCACACTTCTTAATATTCAAGATCATATTGTTGTTCCTAAACCATTCCACAACTGAGGTTAGGTCCTGCTGTAGTAACTGACAATCATTTGAAGTATGTATAGTCTTAAAAAGCTTAAAATCATCAGCATAGATCAAACTAGAAGAAAATTTAAGAGATTGTGGTAGTGAGTTGACAAAAATTAAGAAAAACAAAGGCCCTAAGTTGCTCCCTTGGGGGACACCAGATGTAGCCTGAAATTTATCTGATAAACACCTACCAATTTTGACTCGTTGAAACCTTGAATCCACATACGATTTTATAAATGTACAAGCATCATGCGAAAAACCAAACTCATTCAATCTCGATAAAAGAATGCCATGGTCAACCATATCAAAGGCCTTTGAGCAGTCTTCTTCTTCTACGGCACTACAGCCCAAAATGAGCCTTGGCCTCCTTTATTTTTTGCCTCCACCCTTGTCTGTCTGTGGCTGCTCTTCTCCATACACGGACTCCTAAAAGTGCTTGTGCGTCGCTGCTTACTGTGTCTTCCCAGCGCTTTCTTGGCTTTCCAACTGGTCTCTTATCCTGCATTCTGGCGTTCAGTGCTCGTTTTGGTAGCCTATCCTCTCCCATTCGTATCACATGTCCGGCCCATTGCAATCTTTGTATTCATTTGCCCTTTGAGCAGTCAGTCATTATTAAATCTAATTGGAGTTTATTATTTATTGCCTCACTAGCAAAATTAGACAGAATGCACAGATTACTAGTTGTGGATAACCCAGGCAAGAAGCCATGTTGTTCTGGAGCAAAATCATTTTCAAAATTTTTCAGTATATTCATATAGAGAATAGATTCAAATATTTTAGCCAGTGAATTAAGGATACTTATAGGACGATAGTCTTCTATATTGTTTCTATTACCTGATTTAAAAACTGCAGTAATGGTGGCCTCTTTGAGTTTGTCTGGAAAGGTGTTAGTTTTAAGAGATAGATTAAATAAATGTGATAATGGCTTTTGAAATATATCAGAACATCCTTTAAATATATAGGCAGGGATATTATCACTACCTGTGGCCTTTTTTGGCTTTAATTTTTTTATACTAACCTTCACATCTTCTTCACTAATAACTGAAAAGTTAAAAGATCCCTGTGAACTACCCTGATGTGTGGATGATACCTGATAAATTGAGCTAAAATGATGAGAGAAAGCCATGGCAATATCCTGAGGGCCTGTATATGTATGATCATTTAAAGACATCTCGTGAGGAAAACCGCTGGTTTGTCTCCTACTTCTTATGAATGTCCAAAAACTATTTGGGTCATGCAATATGTTATCTTCAATATTATTTTGATGCTGCATAAATTCATTTTTGAGTTGCTTTTTAATAGTATTTCTAAGACTCTTGAATTTATAGTTATCGATAGCACTAGCTTTCCTTATTTTTATATGTTTGCTTAATTTGTTTTTTTGTCTGATTTTTTTAATAAGGTCTATACTAAAATAAGCTAGATATTTCTGTTTTTGTCTATTTTTAATAATTTTTTTTGGGATGGCTTGATCAATGCAGTCATACAATTTATCGTAAAATTGATTAATACAATCTGTAACAGTTATACAATTATACATATCTGACCAGTCAGTGTCCCTTATTAATTGATACAGAAGATTAAAGTCCCCCCCTGGCATAATCATACCTATACACTGTTGTATATTACTCTCAGTGTATGAATTATCTTTATATTCTAGTAACATTTCTAGTGCCGAGTGATAATAATCTTCAGGTACCAAAGGAGACCCAGACCTAGTTAGATTGGAAATGGATATGTTTGACAGTATAAGATCAAGCAGTTTATTTTTACAATTTGAAATTGTATTATATTGATTTAAATTGTTTAGATTTTGAAATTCTTTAAGCAAGCTGCCCTTTTCACAACTTAAGTTAATAAATCCAGGAATATTAAAATCTCCAAATATGATAATATTAACATTTTCTGACAATACTTGGTTATAAAGTTCTAAAAGTTCTTCATAAATATCTAACCTTATACCAGGAGGTATATATACACAGGAGACATAAAATGAATATGTTTTAAACCTTACCTTAAGTAACAAGCACTCAACAATTATATTACAATTAACTTTAATACTTTCTACAATAAATTTCTTTTTTAATGCTACCATAACTCCACCTCCCAATGTCTTGCCACTGGCCCTATCTTTGCGGAAGACTATGTAGCGATTATCAAAAAGTTCTTCATCGGAGATTCCATCTATAAGCCATGTTTCAGTTAATAGGATTATATCAAACTCTTCACTAAGAACATTGGTATATAGGTCACTTGTTTTAGTGCGTAGACCTCGTACATTTTGATAGAAAATGTTTAGATTTTGGATCTGCAGTGTTTGTATCATTAATTCTGATTCTGAGGATCCATCTGCCTAATAGATAACTCTATTAGAAATCGCTTGGAATTTAGTTACCAAGTTTTCAATTCTCTTATATACCAACTTGTTTACTTGAGTATAGGCACAAATTGCCACATGTGGCAACTGATCAAATGACAGCAGAATAGAGCTTATAGTGATTTTATTGCAGCGAAAGACAATAATTCAGCTGAGACAGAATATAAGGGAGTATAATTATAAACTGTAGCTCAGAATTCTATTTCCCTCCAGGGAGCAAACATACCAGACGATAAGTTGCAAGGGATCGGATTTAACCGTCTAATCGGTCTGTGTGTGTGTTAGGGAATTTTATTTTACATGTTCTTCAATTAACATTGTTTATATGGTTTTAAAGCAAGACGTACTGGGATTCAGACTAGGTAACGCAATACAATTCGAATGATAACAGTTGTAACAGTCTCAGGAAGCTAGTTTCTAAAGGACAAAGGCTAATTATTGTTGCTGCTGGTAATAAAAATTAACTTGTTGAAGATTCATATTTGAGATGGAAATCCCAATATAAATCTTAGAAGTAGCTTATGGATAAACTTTTTTAATTTACCTCCAAACAGCCTTATAGTATTAGACAATGCACTATAACACAATAAACCACTCAGATAAACAAAAAAAAATAATAAAATAAACAAATGTATCATAGTTTAGTGATTTTGCAAAGATACCTACAGTTCGGCGGCATAAATTTGTGCCTTTTTTCGACTAATTTTGTTAATGTTACAAATTGATATTCCTGGCATAGGCACGTCTGCCATTCTACTACCCATTGCTTCTACAGTCGTCATCGTTGGATTTTTCATAAAGTTCTGCCAGGTGTAATTTATTAAAAAACATGTACAACCCAAACTTAGAAGATGAATTATGTACCAAATATATCTAAAAATTATTATAGCGATATAATTATTTTGTAGAAGTTTTCTATAATAAGGATATTTTAATGTATTATAAAATATATAAAGTAGCAGAAAGGTAAGTTTTAGGTATCTAGAATTGATATTACCAAATAATGAGGAAAATTTCCAATCTGAACCTATAAACAAGCTAATGTCCAGGTATAGCCCATTGTCTTAGCTTGGGAATATTCTGACAGAACCATTGAGGGAAACACGATATTTTCTTATTAAACTGCATGTGAATAATTTTTTGCTTTAAGTTACAATTAATATAAGTTATGAGCAAGTTAGCTTAGTTATTTATGTAGTAACTTCCACTAACAAATCAAAATTTTACCAAGGCAGCAAACCATTAATTACTAGAAATAACCAGACATTGAGAACTATGTTTCTTGAACTGTGTATATCTTTACCAATAAAGGAAGTTTTTTCTTTCTTTCTTTCTTTCTTTCTTTTTCCCCTTCCTTTTGCCCTATCAGGGTGTCGGATTTGGGCTAGCTATTTTAATTTCCATTTACCCACCTCTTCCATTCTTTTCTGTTTCCTGCCATTATTTTCAATTCCTCGAGTGATTTTTGTTTAAGTTTTCCCGCCTCTACTACTTGCTGTATCCAATTTTTTTTGGTCTGCCTCTTTTTCTTTCTCCGATGTTTTTTGCTTCATAAATTTTTCTTGTTATTCTATTGGATTGCATCCTCATCAGATGCCCATACCAGTTCATTTATCTCTTTGCTATTTTGTTCATTATCGGTTCCTGGTTGGCCATTCTCCTAATAGTCTCGTTGCTTAATCTATCCCATTTTGTCTTTTCAACTATCCTTCTTAGATGTCTCATCTCCATTGCGTTTATCCTGCTCTTATGTTTTTCCAGAATTGTCCAGTTTTCACTTGCATAGAGCACAGTCGGTATCACTATTGTGTTATATATTTTTATTCTTGTTTCTCGTGCAAGTTCTCTTTTTCCCATTATTGGGGCTAACGCATAATATAACTTGTTTGATTTCTTTGCTCTATTTCTTATTTCCCAGTCTATTTTTCCGTCATTAGTTATTATACTTCCCAGGTATTCGTAAGTTGTTACTATTTCCAATTCTGAGTTTTTACATTTTATCTTTATTTGATTATCTTCCTTATCTCCTTTGCCGCTGATTATCATTATCTTACTTTTTTCCTCGTTTATCTCCATTTTAAGTTCTTCTATTTGTTCTACCCATATATCCATTAGTTTCTGCATTTTATTCTCGGAATCTGCTATTAGTACTATGTCGTCTGCATACATTAACTCTATTGTTACCGGTTGTAATCTGCGGTAACCTATTATTGTCTGTAGTTGATTAGTTCTGACTCTAGTGTTTCTTATCAATTCGTTCATTGTTTAATACCTCTCTTCCAATTAAATGCTTCCGATC
Source organism: Diabrotica undecimpunctata (assembly GCF_040954645.1). Taxonomy (NCBI): domain Eukaryota; kingdom Metazoa; phylum Arthropoda; class Insecta; order Coleoptera; family Chrysomelidae; genus Diabrotica; species Diabrotica undecimpunctata. Next base: position 12,249,667 of record NC_092807.1, read on the forward strand.
TTTCCCCTGTTATTTGTACCCTTGCTTTTACCTCTTTGTAAGTACTTTCTATAATTTTTATCGATGCATTAGGTACGTTTATTTTCCTCAAGCATTTCCCTATAATATGTCTTTCTATCGTGTCAAATGCTGCTCTTAGGTCTATGAATGCTAATACTAGTTTTTCCCCCGTATCTATGCTTCTTTCTATTAGGTTTCTAATGATTAGACTTCGGCAAATATGCATATTGCATATTTTGCATATTGTGCATATTTTATGCAAATATTTCATATTTTGGCATATTTGTATAAAAGTTTGCATAAAGTGCATAAAAGTTCAGATTTTTATACTGTATTTGAAAATTTTTAAACATACCAATTTATTTCAATTCTTGTATAAAATTTTGTAGTCATTTTAATCAAGAAATGATCTAAGTACGTAATCTCTACAGGTACAAAACATTTACAATTTCAAAGAAGATCAATTTAAGTAGCCCTCAACATTCTTAGAAAGTCTCGGTCACTGAGGCATTCAGTTATTGGATAATCGCTAAGGGTTCGCTCATTTGCACTTTATGATCTAATCCCCAAATCTATCTATAAATTATTGTATCTTAACAGCAGGTAAACGGCTAATAGTTTTGTTCCTAATTTAGGGATTTTCCAAAATCTCCCAGTTTATTGAATTAGGTACCTAAACATTTCTAATTTGATGCTCAGATTTGTAAATCATTTTTGTTTTGATATTCAAAGCGTAAACACTCGTTGTGCGTAACAAAAAGGAAGATTGTGATTTTATAATGCCTAAAACAACCAGTGCTTCAACTTGGATTAAACCTTATAAAGAGCTGTCTATGGATATGGGAAAAATCTACTGTTCAGTCTGTGGCAAAATTGTAAGTATCTAATATTTTCTATTAAATATCTAATATTTCATACATACAGGGTGTTTCCAAATGACACTTACAACGTTTGACTGTAGATACTTCTCGAAAAATTGAACAAAACGATATAGTTAATGAGGGGTCAAACTTATTTACTTTTCGAGATACAGGGTGTTAAAATTAAAAAAAATTAAATTCTTTTAGTTAATAACAACAATAAATAACAAACTTGGTATTGACCACTGCCATATAAAATACCCCGTATCAAAAGTTTTTATTGCAAAAAATACACAATTAAGAATACCAATCGATGTTTCCGAGCGATTTTTAAACACATCCCCATTTATTATCGAATTAATCACGTTATGTTTTCAACTTACTTTTCTTTTTTCATAGTTGAGATATCGATATGATTTTTTACGAAAATGTTAACAAAAGATGAAACTATCTTGAAATTTTATTAAGATGTAGCGTTTGATTTTAATAAATTCCACAGAGTGTTGCAAAATAAGATGAGAAAACACAATTTTATTTGTACACCCCGTATATAGGTAAAGCGTTGACATTTCTCAGAAAATATTGGCACAGTAATTTCTTAGAAATATACCTACAATGTGAAGTACAAACCATCCCAATCAACTGTTCAAAACAAAAATAACTTAAAGCATATAGTACAATTAAGATGATGCGTTAATTTTGGAGAGTAGTGTATAACAATTCGAAGGTGATCTTTTTTTTCTCTATCAGAAAGTCAAAAACCTTATAAAATAGCATATAAATTATTACTTGGAAATTAATTATTCTTCTAAAAAAAATACTGTTAGTTTAAAGTGCCCAGTTCGCCAATACATTCTGTGGACATCAAAAACATTTTTTTATGGTGTGTTATTAAGTTCAGTTAGTCATAAATATAGTGTGGTTATTTTTTTATTTGACAGTATATATTTATGATATAATTACAATTTTTCTTTTAATTGGATATCACAATCAAAATTTTATACCTTTCAATAGCTCCCGATGAGTTAAGATGAACGAACCCAGCCAAACTAGAATTGTAAACATACTCTTCGTATGTGTTTTTAAACTGCACATTCTCCGCATTTTCATGCTTTATCTTGTGTTTCATGATGTTTGCAATGAACTTGACAAACGATTGAAAATCGAAACACGTGTAGAAAATCGGGGAACGGGAAGTGGGAGGAGTTTGGGAGAATGTTTACCTGTGTAATGATCAAGTTGTAATAGGCCAGGTCAACGATATAAGTTGTATTTTTCTATAAGTTGAACATTCCAAGATTTAACAAAATAATAACAGCTAAAAACTAATAAAAATGGAATTGCCGGAATATTAGATAATTCTCTGAGCAATTATATTCGTGATTGTCGGACACAGCAATATTACTTCAGATAGAAACAAAACATGTAAAGGTTCGTATTCTAATAAAAATCATCCGAGGACGACTATGATCTGGAAGCATTGCACCATTTAGTTAAATAATTAATCAACCACAAGAAAGTACTAAATTACTTTACTCATAGGAGATTGGAACGATAAAAAGTAGGCAAAAGAAACAGAAAGTATCATAGGAAAGTATGGCTTGGGCGTATGCAATGACAGAGGCAAATGGCTCACTTAAACACTTGGTATAAATTATCAGTAGGCAATAGAATATGCAGTCCATTTAAGACGACAAAGGGACTACTACAGAGTTGCTCCACATCCCCCACCCTGTTCAAAATATTCCTGGAAAAAAACCTGAAACCATGGAAAAGAAAGTGCGAAGGAATGGGTATACCAGTAAGGAACGAATATCTATATACGCTAAGTTTTGCCGACGACCAAATAGTGATCGCACAAGACGAGGATGACCTCAGTTTTATGATGAGAAAACTGGAGCAGGAATATACAAAGAATGGGATGGAAATAAACCTAAAGAAAACTGAATACCTTACAACGGAGAATACAGGAATAAAACAGCTGGAAATAGACGAAGGTAAACAAATCAAAGGAACAGACAAGTATAAGTATTTAGGTTTCATAATATCAAACAAAGGAACAACGGAGGAAGATATAAAAAATAGACTAGGACAAACAAGAGACTGCATAGGAAAATTGAACCCGGTACTATGGGATAAGAACATCAGCATGAAAACAAAGAAAAAAATATATAATACCATGACAAGAAGTATCCTTACTTATGGGTGTGAAAATTGGACAATAAATAAGAAAACCAAAAACAAAATAAGAGCAACAGAGATGGAATTCCTAAGGAGAAGCTGCAGAGTAACAAGAAGAGATAGAATAAATAACATGGAGATTAAGAGGAGAATGGGAATGAACTCCGACATAATAGACTACATCGAACAGAAGATGTTAACCTGGTACGGACATGTCAGAAGAGCAGACCAAAATCGGTGGATAAATAGAATAACAGAGTGGAGCCCGATAGGAAGAAGAAAGAGAGGCAGACCCCGAAGATCTTTCAGAGATGAAGTGGACGAAGCAATAAGTAAAAGAAACCTACAGACCTACAAAAGGTCAGGAAAATTATGTAAGGATAAGGAATCAGATTGACTTTATTCTGATCAACTAGCATTTTTGCAACTATAATAAATCAACAATAACCTATCCGGAAGCAGATATACACTCTGATCACAATCTGGTATGCTTAACACTTAACCACCGAATAACTGAGTGGAATTTAAAAAGATCCATAAGTTCATAGAATCCACAAATTTGAAGTTAAAAAAGCCATTCAACAATTAAGCCTAGGACAGATTTATTAAAGTGGTACATTGACGGATAACTAGTAAAGGTCGATATGTACTGTATTACGAAAAAAAACTGAAGCAAGCAAAATACAGCGCCTACGATGCAACTGTTTAAAAATGACGGGCTGAAACCGATTACGCTTCCAACTGATTCGGCAGCGTAAAAGCACATTGATTCGCCCACGATTCGATCGGACTGAGTTCGTTCGAAAATATTCCCATTCGATTTTTTTGCATAATCACTTTCCTGAGTTACCCCAAAATAAGGTTCAAGAGGTGGCTCACGCGAAAAATTGTTCAAATTTTTTTTAACAATTTTTTTTAAACAGATTTTAACAATAAATTTTTTGGTCTCGATATAATTTTTTTAGGTTTTTCAGATCATTATGAACAAAAAAGTTATTCTGAAGTTGATCATTTTTGAGTTATAAATATGTTAAAACTTAAAAAAAAACGCAAATTGCCGATTTTCAAGGCTCAAAACACAAGTAAAAAATACTATTTTTGAAATCATCAATTATCTAAATTCAAATTCAATTCTTCTTCTATCCGCTCCCGATGAAAATTCTGGGCTTATTTGATTTTAAAATATTGTTTTTTAAATGTTAATGAAGCACGAGTGGCAAGTTGGCGCTCATTTGTATAATGAGAATTCAAACCAGCAAAAATGTGTGCCATATATCTTGTTTCTCTCTCTTATACACGCCGCATCTTGAGCCGTCCTGTCATAAGCACTTCATTAACGATCAAAAATAATGTTTTAAAATGAAATAAGTTCAAAATACTTATCAGATGATAAAACAAGGTTTGAGCTTGAAATGTGAATTCAAACATAATATGTTTTCGTTGTGTTTTTGAGCCTTGAAAATTATAATTTTTAGCTTTTTTCAGTTTTCAATTGTTTATAACTTGAAAACAATGAAGTTTACAGAAAAAGTAGAGACGATGGAACTCAGATTAAATCAAGAAAATATAAAATATTCCGATTATTGAAAAACCAATAAAAAAAAAAATCAAATTAGGGAGCTCAGAATTTGAAGAAGTAGAAACTTCAAATACCTGGGAATAATAATAATCAAAACCAAAGAAAAAATATCGTAAGTAAAAGAAAAAACATTGGCGGCGAATAAAACAGATTTTGTAAATAAAAGATTGCTTAGAAGTAAAAAATTGACCAAGAAAACTACAAGAACATATATTAGAAATAAAAATAAAAATTGGCAAAAATCATAAATTGTTGTCAATTCGAGAAGAAGCTCACTTTCCATTTTTGTGATGTTAAAAGTGTACAGTTCTGTTAGTTACTTGGTTTAGGGACGAACCCCATACCTAGAGATCGTCCTTGTAGAGTAGTCTGAGCATATTTTGAACGAATGCACAGTAATTAATTAAAGCTTTTGTATTGCGTGAAATCTTCATTTTGGAATGCAATATATTACATGCAATAAAAGCCTCAAATAGTTGATCTTTTAAAACCGTTTCGTGCTTTCGAGGTAATCAACGAAAAGTGTAGTTCCCTGAACATAAAAACATATGACTATAGCAACTTTACAGAAAGGAATTTAAAAATATGAATTAGGGGGGAAGGAAGCACTTTGGAACGCTGGGTGGATTTGAAAAATTCAATTTTTGTCATACACTGTTGGATACATTTATACTACTAGTGTGAAGTTGCGTGAGCGATTGTTGTTGTGTTTACAAACGTAACAGCAAAAGTAAGGTAACACATCTGTGTGTAATTTTGGTTGTAAGGACAATAAACGCAAAATATTCGGAACTGGATGATGTTGCTGCTAGCTTGCAATTCGCATTCGTTTTCCAAGGTATGTGTTCGGTATTTAACCTCATAATTCTAACCCTAAATTTTTAACTTACCTAAATTTAAAATCTGTAGTTGCTTAGCACATTTGAACAACAGGAATGGGGTACTTTTGAACTTTGTTCAAAGCTGCCCCATTATTGCAAGCTTCATTAGGAAGAATTAAAATGAATGTTAAATGTGGATTTTTAGAAACTGAGATGGTACGTATATACAAAAGAAAACGTGCAGAAGTGCCTCCAAGTGAAGATGATATTCAAAATGCCATACAAGCACTTGAGGGTGGCATGAAACTTCGCATGGCTGCTGTACACATTTCCAAGAGCCTGTTTTTATGATACAATGTCGAATGGAGCTCCCTTGGGAAGCTTGTGTTTGGCTAATTCAACAAGTTCTGGATGGATGACGAAGAAACTGTTTCTCAAGGTTCTTAATCACATTAAACGTTATACACAGTGTTCTTCTGATTCCCCAATTTAATATTAATGGACAATCACGAAGCTCATTGTTCTCTTGGATTCATAATGTTTGCACGTGAAAATGGTATAGTATTAATTACTTTTCTACCCCATGCCTCACATCGCCTTCAACCGCTAGATGTAGCGGTTAGTCGTAGTTTAAATCAAAACTTGCCATTGCTATGAACGAATGGATGATAATGCATCATGCTCGAGCAATTACTATACATGACTTAGCAGCAATTACAAACACTGCACACACTTCTTCATTTATCATGAATCTAAACCATCTTGTATTTTCGGATGACGATTTTGACTGTGCTTTTGTTACTGACCGGCCACCACCAAGAAATAATGTAAACAACTCAACTGTAACAAGCTGTTATATCTACATCAACCACATTAGCACCTGAAATTAAAATTATTCTATCTACATCAACCCCGATAACACCTGAAAAATTGTACGACCTTTTCCACAGGCTATCCCGAGAAAAAATATTAGAGCACGAAAAAAGGTTAAATCTAGAGTTTTAACAGAAACATCAGAAACATACAAAATTGAAGAAGAAACTCTAGCAAGAGAGCAAAAACAACAGAAGTTGCAATCAAATAAGATGAAAAAAAAACATTTGGAACACTACTACTACTACTACCTACTACTACTACTACTACCTACTACTAAGAAGAATGCGGAGTTACCACAGAATGAAACTTCGGAATCCGATAAAGACATCGTTTATGCCAGTTCAGATGAATCGTAGTACTTCACAGAGATTGAAAAATATGAACAGCATGACTATATTTTAGTGAAATTTGTTACAAAAAAGCTGTGTAATTATTATGTGGGATAGATCATTGAAATATTTGCTGTGGATTCAGCATATTTTGCACCGATATTTTAACATCTGATTTAAATTAATTTAGCATATTATCATTAGAGATGATAATTTTTGGTTTATTTTTGTTTTTTGAATAAGCAAAGGCAAACAACCGTCTTTAGTGAAATTTATTAAATCTTGTATGTATTTCTAGTTATGGATCCAGTTTAACAAAAAAAAAATTTATAACTATGATCCAGTTCTAGTTCGTCCTTCTAAAGAATCGTTGTCTTCGTCTATATTTTATTGCGATCAGAATCTTCGACTTCTTCTTCTTCAAGTGCCATCTCCGCGGCGGAGGTCGGCAATCATCATAGCTATTCGGACTTTTGAGACGGCTGCTCTGAAAAGTTCATTTGATGTACATCCGTACCACTCTCTCAGGTTGCGCAGCCATGACATTCTACGCCTCCCTATGCTTCTCTTTCCTTGGATCTTTCCCTGCATAATCAGTTGGAGCAAGGTGTATTTCTCTCCACGTGTAATATGTCCGAGATATTCTAATTTTCTTGTTTTTTATTGAATTTAAATTATTATATATATATATATATATATATATATATATATATATATATATATATAGAAAAAGTAGTCCAAAATTTTTTGACTAGTTTGGAAAAAATATATGTAAATACTTTTTTCTTTTTGGGTGTGGTAGTCAATAAAAACAGAGCTTTGCTAAGGCGTACTATTTATTCTGAATCCAAGCTTTCGGTGGTTTTTTGCCACCTTTATCAAGGTCTACAAAGAAAATTACTATGTTGTAACAATTTGAATGGTGCCAAAAAAAGGCTATAAAAAACTATAAAAAACTTACCTGAATGTAAGATTCGTGGCAGAAACAACAACGTTAAATAATTATCATGTTATTTAACGTTGTTGTTTCTGCCACGAATCTTACATTCGGGTAAGTTTTTTATAGTTTTTTATAGCCTTTTTTGGCACCATTCAAATTGTTACAACATAGTAATTTTCTTTGTAGGCCTTGATAAAGGTGGCAAAAAACCACCGAAAGCTTGGATTCAGAATAAATAGTACGCCTTAGCAAAGCTCTGTTTTTATTGACTACCACACCCAAAAAAAAAAGTATTTACATATATATATATATATATATATATATATATATATATATATATATATATATATATATATATATATATATATATATTCTTTTTTCTTATTCTTATATATATATATATATATATATATATATATATATATATATATATATATATATATATATATATATATATATATATATATATATATATATATATTATAAATATTGACTATAAATTGTTAAATGCAAATCGAAAACCAGAATATACCAAAAATGTATATTAAATGTTTAAAAACATTTCTATTACTAAACTGGCGATATAAATTACGAAGAAGCTTAAAAAATAATTGTCTATAGAGCGTGGACAAAAATTAACGTAATCTACACACATCAATCTATTCCTAATACGCAATCTATTCCTAGACGCGTTGCAACAGCTCCAATTTTCTGGGAAAACCATATCATTTATGTGGGTACCATCACATGTCGGAATAACTGGTAATGAGCTAGCAGAAAAAACAGTGTTTGAAGCAATAAACAATGTGAACATTCAGACTACAACAGGTATACCAATATCAGATACTAAAACTTTATTCAAGACTCATGTAAATAAAATCTGGCAAGAAATATGGGATCAAACAAACACAAATCTTAAAAGCATCAAACCAGTCGTATCTTCAAAAAATCTTCCTAAACCACCAAAACAAAAAGGCCAGGTAATTATCAGCAGACTCCGACTTGGGCATACACAACTTACGCACGGCTACATAATCTCCAAAGAACCACTACCAATGTGCCAAAGATGCCGAACACCTTTTACAGTCAACCATATAATAATAGAATGTCCAGAGTACACCTCAGCCAAGCCGATATTCAAGATACCCAACAGCCTGAAAGAAGCACTGGTTAAAAAATTCAATGAAGTTCTTTTTTAAATTACTGTAAACTCTATAATAAATTAATGTAAGTTCCTAATATCGAAAATAAACATAATTTGAGTAGGTTTTGAAATAAAACATTCATCAGTTGAAAGGTTATATACTCCCACATAATGATTCCCCACACACAATAACGGTCTCAAACTGACGAATTGAAAACTGTAAAAAATAAAAAAAATAAGCCATGGCAGTCCTGATAATCGAGCAGTAAAACAAACAAAAATGAATGTTTATTGGCTTAATTCGCCTATATCTACATCAAAAAATCGTTTCGATAGCTTAGAAAAGGAACAGAAGTAGAAGTTATGGATACCAATAAGGATGAGCAAAAAATTAAAAACATAATAAACCATTTCCAATTTTTATTAGTGGTGTCAAAAACATAACACCAGTCACTGACTTATTAAATCAGATGGTGAAAAATGATTCTGAAATCAAAATACAGTATAATCCCTTTATAACGAACACGGTTATTACGAGGTTTCGCTTATAACGAGGTACATTAGATGTCCCGTGACATTTCTATTGAACTATAACCCTTTATAGCGAGGTAAATTTGCTTATAACGAGAGAAGATAAGAATGAAAAACGTGTTTTTTACGTTTTGGCCCGGCCGTAGCTATAAATAAACACCCTTTTTAACTGCGGGCCGCCAGCAATAAACTTCTTACAATTTATGATTCTTAGTCGGAAATGTAAAATTTATGATTCACGAGTGTCATTGTATTGGGTTGACCAAGGATTGACCATTCACACCTAATAATATGGGTCCTAATAGACAAGATGTGGAAAGTGTTTTAAAGGTTGTCAGAAACTTTATCCAAGGACAAATCGCAAATGAAGAAGCATAAAACTGTTTCACATCTTTAGAAAATATGATAGATAGAATACTGGACAATTTAAAGCAGTCAAAAATGACAAAATAACTTTATACGCTTTATACATATTTACAGAATACAGATTTTTGTTTTAACGTATATCATTGACAGTAAGAGTAAACAACTCTTTTTTGTTTTAATGCATTTCATTGACAATAAAAGTAAACAACTTTGTTTTAAAAGTGCCATTCAAACAATATGTATTAGCATCTTATATTGCTCCGAATGGCTTCACTATAGAAAGTTAATGTTTTAGAAAACTACATATTCATATGTATGCACAATATTATTGTTGTTGGATATAACGAGATTCGCTTATAACGAGGTAATTAGTCTGCCATTTCAGTTCTCGTTATAGAGGGAGTCTACTGTAGTAAACTTCGATCAGTTACAAAGTTATAACACAAGCTTTATGTGATACACGGGCGGATACACGGAAAAAGGGAAATTCTCCCGCCCACCTAAGAAGGTTCAAAATTAAAGAAAACCTATTATTTATGTCTTTTATGTAGTTTGGGTTTATTTTTTTATGTTTTTTGGTTGGTATTACATATATTACATTGGAAGTCATTGGAAGAAATTGTATAATCATATTGTACCACCGCTTATAACCTTCTATGGTTGATGCAAGTTATTCCCAATAAAAAAAAAAAAAGAAATATTGAAAGGTGTTAAAACAATGGGCTAAAATCATTTTAGAATATTTGTAATAAAACACTCTGTATCTCGGTAAGTAGGAATATTTTATTTAAGTGTTTTAGGTAAAATCTTTGTTATTTCGTGCTCGTGTATTTTATATAGAATTTAATACTAAAAACCGCAACCCTTTATAATACATAAATGAGTAAGAAGTAATAACCAAATGTAATTATTTTTAATAAAAAAAAAATAACTTATTTTCTTATATTTATTTAAAAGTAACTATCATTGACCTACATTAACGGACAATCATTTCCTCTTTGGTGTGATTTTAAAAGTTTACCCATTGTAATTAAGAGACAGCTCCAAACGCTTTTACCATTTATAATTCAAACATTACTTTTTACGCCTATCATTATATTGTAAACAAGCTGTAGTAAATAATAAAACGAACAATACTAACTTCATACGATTTATAGACTTGCTGATGGGCAATATATTATATGTACTACAAAAGATGACATTGTATTTTATGGTTCTTCTTAGCTTGTAGAAGCTTTACCATAAAAGAATATTTTCGCGATAATTATTTTCAAATAAATAAAGAAAAAAATATAGAACTATTCGAAAATCTTAAGATTTTATTAAAAACTTTATTTTTCCTTTATTAGATTTTACTATTTTTCTCTAAAAACGTATTTTCCATATAAATAAATTAAATTATGACAGTGTCCATTTTCCAAGAAAATTTAAAGCTTATACAAAATATCAAAATAAGTAATCGATTTTATATGCATAACATAAATCTTCATTATTCAAGGATTCGTCTCTAAAATAATTAGTAAACTTTAAACAATCCTGCAACCCAAAAATATACCACTTATACTTACCAAAAAAAATAATTTTCTCAATTTAAAAATACTCGGAACACCGTGAGAAATATTAAATTTTGTTTGACTGTTAAACTACCGCACTACCAAAAACGGTTTTCCCGAAGTATCGCGTGAAACGCTTTTGCTAAATTACCGTGAAAAACGCTAACAATTTCACCGAAACCTTTTCCAGTACTATTTCACTAGTGATGAAATAGTGGCATAGACCAAAAGCATCTAATTGTTTTATTTGAAGCTACATTTTAGTACCAAAGACTAAGGTACAAGGTTGAAGTAGATTAAAAATGTTTTAAGAATCGCCTGTGTGTTTATTTAGTTGTATGTACATTAGGTAACGTCAATATGTATTCAGAAGAAAATGCCAGTGATTGATTATTGGTGTATTTGTAGCTAATAATATAGAAGGCAACAAAAGTAACATGTCTCGATTTTACTATTAGCAGTTCGAAACAAATGTTCAAAACTTATTACATACTTCAATTAGACTATTTTTTAAGCAGTGTAATCGTATCTGGTTTAAATTTTCTTTCTTTTCATTTTTCTTCTCCTTATTTATATTAAACGTACACATTTCATTCCCTCTCCACTCTTCTTCTGGTTGAAATCAATATCCCTTTATGCACCACCTCAATTATAATCATTTTCTATTCTTCTTTTACTTCTTCTTTTTTATAATACAGTAGACTCGCGATTATTTGAGTCCCGACTAACCTAGCCTCTGGATTAACAGAGGTAGTAATTGAAAAGAACAAATTATGTAATAAATTAGCTTGGAGAGCGAGAGCGTGGGCGCTAGTCATCGAGCAAAAAGACAAAAGAGGGAATGTAAAGGTAGTGGGGGCAAAAATATTATTAGACAGGAAGTGGCATCTTGAGAGGCCACATTAAACAAGGAAAGACAGACTCTTTCCTTGTTTAAGAAATCAAATTTAGTTAGGTTATGTCATTTCTGATGTTATTGTTTGTCCCAACTGTCACATGAAAGATTATTTGTATTTTCTATTGAAGTTTTTTAACAATTGCTTCACATTTTAGACTATTATTGTTATTATTTAATTAAAACTTTATTGTGTCCTAGTTTAAAAAAAAGTATTTTAAGTGTATTATGTATTAATATTATGTTATATTAATATTATCTAATATAACAAATAAATAGATAAATTAGAACCCCTACACCACTGTATGATTATTGTGAAGTGTCATGAAATTTAAATTTGGCGCATTCGCATTTCCGGATATGTCCGCCATCAGAGGCCACTTTTTTGGTCTCCTTTTCATAACGATTAGATTCCCTCTTTTGTCTTTTTGCTCGATGGCGCTAGTTGTTGCTACGTTGAAGAGATCAGTCACTAGCGAGTGTTATTGTTCTAGCCACTATGCTTCTACTGGCTGCCTCCCCATCAACTACCCCGCCGTCAGTTTGAGTCATCACAGCTAGCTGTTCGGTTCTGCCCACTGTAAGCTCTTACAAGTTCATTCATGTCTTCTCTTTATATAGTTTCTGTGTAACTTAAAGTGCACTATCAGTTTAAAACGTAAACGAGTTGTGGTTTCTTTGGAAATAAAATTAAGTGCTAAAATACGCTTGGATAAGAGTGAGTCAGTAAAGAAGATTACTGCTGACCTAGGTGTTGGAGAAGTGACTGTGGGAGATTGGAGACGTAAACGAAAAGATATTTAACAATGGGTTAATAAAAGTGTAAGTAGTGGAAGTAATTTGTTGCAGGAAACTATGAAGAAAGGAGAATACCAACAGGCTTCTAAAGCCTTATTTTGAGGGTTTTCTAACCTTCGAGTGTTGGGAAGTTCAATTAGTGGCCCCATGCTTCAAGTTGAGGCTGTCGAGTTTCACAAACGGTTTAAGGATGAAGAGAAAAATTTTATTGCAAGTGATGGTTGGCTCGACAGATGGAAGAAGAGGTATGGCATCCGACAACCGAACATTTCGGGTGAAAAACTTTCGACCGATTCATCTGAAATTGAGCGTTTAATTTCAAATTGATAGATCTCATTTTAGAGCATGGCTTCACGTCAGACCAAATCTTCAATTGCGACGAAACGATAAGAAGTCTTCTTAATTTCAGAATGCTTTTAACCAAAACACTGGCAGCCCAAAGTGAAAAAACTGCCCGTGGATACAAAAAAAAGCAAATAACGAGTAACTCTTTTGATGTGTAGCAACTCGTCTGGATTCTTAAAATTAAGACCTTTACTTATTGTAAAATCTAAGAATCCAAGGACTTTTAAAACTATTCAAGTAATAGTTATATATGTTATATATGTTATAGTTATAGTTATATGGCAGGAATATATATTCCTGCCATCTGTCCAGTTTTTCTTGCGTATTGAATAGTATGTTTTCATCTTTATTAAACAGTGCAGTGGGCATTGTTGTTCTATATATTCCTGCCATTTCTTTTATCTTCCTGTGCATATTAAATATATCATGTTTTTTTCTGTGGGATCTCTATTTCTAAGAATTTCTCCAACAGCCAGAATTCTTTTGCTAATTTTATTTCTTTCAGTACCTTTTTGTGGTGTTCCTTGTACTTTTCTGCGTCTTTATTCTTAAACTCTCTTCTTTGCTCCATAAGCCCTAACATCTGATGTGTCATCCATGGTTGTTTTATTTGTCTTTCCTGTTTGATGTTGTTTATTGTTGTTATTACTAATACATACATCTTTCATCTCGTTCCACATTGTATCTATATCTTTTCTATTATGTGTTGCAATGTCGTTAAATTTTGTGTTTATTTCTTCTTGCATTTGTTGTTTTACGTTGCTTTGTTTTAGTTTTTGTATATCCACCGTTCTTATAACGCCCGACTTTCGAGTTTTTTTATCCTTACTTTCAGTTCAGCAAGCAATAAGTTATGGTCGGAGTTGATGTCTGCTCCAGGTCTGCCCGCTCTATTTGTTGCGGGCTATCGGCGGGAGACCTCCAGGTGTATAGCCGTCTAGCTGGTAGTTTGGATTGGCTGTTCATGATTACATTATCTGTTTCTTGACAAAATTGTATCAGTCGTTCTCCTTTTTCATTCCGTATACCCAATCCATACTCTCCTATTATGCATTCTACTGTTCCTTTTCCATTTTTGGCATTAAAGTATTCCATGATTATACTGACTTCTTCTTTTTTCATATTTTTCGATGCATTCCTTAATTTTTCATAGAAATGTTCAATCTCCTGCTCTGAGCTATCCGATATCGGTGCATAAATTTGTAAGATATTAAGGTTGTTTGGTCTTTCATCTATTTTCAACAAAGTTACTCTATCCGAGATTGGGAGAAATCCTACAACCGCATCATCCCATTCTTTCCTAATAATAATTGCAACGTCATTTCTATTATTTGTTGTGTTATCACCTGAATAGTATATATGATACTCGTCTGATTCGGTTTTTTTCGTTGTTCGGCCATCTAACTTCGCTGCACCCTAATACATCTATATTAAGTCGTCTCATTTCTTTTATGATGTTGGCCGTTTTTCCTGGCCTTAACATACTTCGGACGTTCCAGGTTTCAATTCTTTTTGTTGTATTTGCTAATATTTTGTTCTTCCGGGGGATTCTTAGCACCCTCTCTCCATTAAAGGAGTGCCCGACACTAAGGGCCAATTCTGTGTTTATAGTGTCCATTGTAATTTTACTAAGGATGCTCTGTTTAAGCCTTTAATGCAGTGGTTTCCCATTGCCTTCTGCATTCCAATGCCGTTGATTAATTCAAATTAGTTCTTCCGCCTTTGGAGCCAATTTCTCAACTCCAGGGCAATGAAATGCCCTACTACTTGTCAGCTCTTCCACCCTAAGCTGTTGACCAACAAGTGGGAGATTACTTATTCTGGTAATCATTCGGTTCTGTTCATTATGATTTTATACAATCCCTAAAATCAAGGGATTGCCACTTCCGCCATCCACACCGTACCAAATGTATTCCTCTCCGCCGTGGCTACCGTTGTGGACTTCATCCGTGACCCTGGATAAGGGACCCTAAGCAGGTACTAGTTTCCCGGGTCAGGAAACCCCTGGAATCTGCGGAGAGCAGGGATTGATTCATTTTTCCTGATGGGACTATCCAAAGGATCCTGATTTTTATTTCTAATTCTCTGTACTTGGCGATCTTTTCGTTGTATTTAACACGTAAGTTATTGGTGTTAAGTATCGCCACATCAACAAGTGTTGTTTGCCTAGTAAGTTTATTAACTAGTATGAGATCCGGTCTATTATGTGCCACTGGTTGGTCTTTGAGCACAGTGCGGTCCCAGTATACCTTGTAGTTGTCATTTTCAAGCATTCTGTCAGAAACCTACTGATAATAAGAAAGATAGTGGTTTGGAGGAGTTCCAGATTGTCAGCTAGTTCTTGGTGGATAATCTTTCCTACTGAGTCATAGCCTTCTTTATAATCAGTACCGACAAACGCCTGGCAGCCACCGGTAAGATGTTGGATGGTTTCTTGGGCTTGGCCTACGTATTCATATGTATGCACAGTATTATTGTTGTCTGATATAATGAGATCGGCTTATAACGAGGTAATTAGTCTGCCATTTGATATATATATATATATATATATATATATATATATATATATATATATATATATATATATATATATATATACATATATTTATTGTGTAAGGTAATATTTTTATAAATTTAGAACAGAAATAACCAGTAAAACCAACTTTAAATAATATTTTATTTATTTTGAAAAGAATATAACTTCTACTAATTGAAAAACATTTCTGAAATCAGATATCATTGCCCATTCTTTCAAAAAAATGTTACTTTCTAGTGCGCCAGACTGATTACGTATTCCGCGAAAATTTTAAGCTGCAATTTCGCCTATTCTACATACATTATTTCCTCGAGTAATAAATAATCGTACATTAGAAAGTAACTGAAGAGCTTTAAGCAATACAAACGTCTCAATATGTTAATATAAATACAATCAGTAAAGTAAGAAATAAATACGTGTTTAAGTCTTAAAAAAAGCGTTTTTTCTGATGCGGTATGTGCAGCTCATCAAGCTGTGACCATTATTTTACAAAGTGAATGAAATTTCTGCTAATATTAATAATCAGTTAAGTATTTATTATTATTATCATTAGTATCATATACCGATAAGTGAAAAGTTTATGAACGTTTTCTCTATTGTTCGCTTTTTAGGCAGAATTTTTCAATATTTTCTTTCCTGTTCCAACATTTGTTATATTGGTCTACCTCAGGTGATTCTTGTCCGTCGTTTTCTCTTAATTTTTTATTTTGCTCTGCTGTTCTGCCCATATGGAACATCGGTTTCATATTTTGTTAGTGTGAGCTAGAAAACTTTTTCTTTTTCTTTTCTCTCTGCGCCAACACAATCTTTTTTGAATGGAAAATAAATTAATGTAGTAATATAATAATCAAAATAGCACACCAAATAAAGTGATAAAAACTGTAAAATGCTGAAAAAGAAGAAATTAAGAATGATAATCAGTTGCCAGTCATTTTTAAGAAATACTGGTGAGTTAAGGAATTGCCACTGGTCAGTTAAGAACAGCGTATTAAATTTTCTGGTCAGTACTATTTTTTATAAATGATTTAAATGGTAAACAATGTTTGGAGCGGAAAAAATAGGATACAGTAGAAAATTTAACATCGATGGTACAAAAAGAGAAGAGGAAATGAAAACAAAGATAAGAAGGGAAGACATAGATGAGGATGAAAAGAAAGCATTCGAAAGAAATTGATAACTCACAAAAATTCAACGAAAAATATTGGGCTATTATTAAAACAAAAACAAAGATAAATCAAAGATAGAATTAAATAAAAGGATGGGCATCTAAATCTACTCTTTCAAGGGAAAGAAGGAACTAAATATAAACTCATCATCCTAGTCATTAAAATCTTAGAAGATAATATGTTGTGGTTATTTGTGGATATTTCTTTACTGGTCGTCGTCATCTGTTACATGTACTGCCTCAGTATACTGTTTAATGAGAAGCTCTTTCGTAATATTGGTACATCGCTGGCGATCCGCCGCGTTGGCGTTGACTCTGAGGCCTTTCTTGGACCACCAGTTGCTCCATTTGCTAATCGCTTCGATGGACATGACCATGATACGTTAATTGGATTTAATTTTATATAGAACCGAGACATTCGTGCTGTGAGCCTTCCAGAGAATTCGAAGCAGTGGTCTCCATGTCCATATTTCAAATGCATCTATGCGTCGTATATTTGATTCTTTGAGTGCCCATGTTTCCTATGTATAGTAAAATATGGAAAAGACCAGAATTAAAACAGATCTCTTCTTGTTTGTCATAGTAGTGTGAAGATCACGCCATACCCCGTTTAGTTCAGTCATTGCTGCTTTTGTTAGTTGTATATGTCTTTGAATTTCGGGTTCACAAATGTCTGTGTTGTTAACGAGAGCTCCAAGATATATCATAGAGGAGACTAAATCGCATCCTGCAATATTTCGGGTTTTAGGAAAGTGTTGTTGGCGATCAATAACCATGATTTTGGTGTTGTTGAAATTAACTATGAAACCAAACTTATCACTTTTAGTTTCAATAAAAAACTAAAATAATAAAATATGGAAAGTAAAAGAAACAAAACAACATATTCATGAATGGATTTACATTTGATCTATAACCAAATAGTGTTAAAATAAAAGATAAAATTTACAAGGTATGCAAAGATGAGACAGCTAAACAACTGACAATATCATATGTAAATAATTTTCATAGCTTTTCTAAGCAAAATTGCACAATGTGAATTTATTTGAAAATAAAATATAAAATATTCCTCCTTGATAACGCGTAAAAACTATCATTCACTTTGTAAAGAACTCAAATTCAGATTGCCATACTTAGCGGGTATATACACTCTAAGTATATACAGATTATTATACAATTTTTTTTACAAAATTATAAACAAAAAACGTGAAATAACAACAAAACCTAACCCAACTCTGAGAGAACCGAATCTAGATCCTCTTGCAAAGAAGCCGTCAATTCCTTCTGTTTGTTCAGATCGTCTTGTATCCTCTCTGCGTTCGTTTTCAATAAAAAGTTTCCCTTCTTTAATGCGTTTAATATGTTCTCGTGCCTTTTCGTTCTCGCAGTCAAGTTCGTCTTGTGTTTGTCGCTAGGTGCGTCTTCGTCTTCACTTTGACTTTTCTCGGAATCGGTGTCCTCGCTGTCACTTTCCGATTCTTCTTCCTCGCTGCTTTCTTCCTCTTCCTCGGATTCTTCCTCTTCGGCTTCTTCCTTTTCTTCTTCTTCCTCTTCCTCGTCGTCATCCGTGTCTTTCATGAGAGATGCCATTTTATCAACCTGAAATTTAGAAGGAAAATTATTTACATTTTTTATTTATCTTATCAATTTTAGGTCTACATTGCAAATTGCTTCTTAACAAAAGAGATTACAGAATGATGAGGCCTAACATAACTACACAGATCTAAAGAGAAAAATACAAGATTTAAAGAACTAAAAGAAATCCAACACGGAGAAACTTATAGATGTTCCGATAAAATAAAAGTAAAGAAGAAATAATAAATCTTCTGTCAAAATACGTTCAAATAAAGAAGAAACAAATGGAATGGACACAAACAAAGAAGATAATAACAGAAACGACAAAACAGATAATAGGAAAGAAACAAAATGAGAAAGAGTTATGAAGCAGCAAAGAAAAACTGACCCGCGAAAAAAGAATCTAGAATTCTGAGAAATAAAGTTACAGGTATGGAAAATCATATGATAAACAAAAAAATTAGGAATTTTTACCAAGAAGTCAAAATCAATAAAGCTACGGGTATCGGAATCACATGTTTCTGCAGAAGTAACGAAGGCACGGTAATAGGCGACTTACCAAGAAAACTTAAGAGGTGGGCAGAATACTTTAAAGAACTACTAAAGCCAGAGGGAAATATAAACGAAATATACTCAGTGACATTAGAAGTGTTACACCCAGAAGGAATAATTTCTTGAACTTAATTTTTTGGCAACATGGTAGATTTACATCAAGAATGAAACGATAACGTTGTCAAGAATTTTTTTAACAAGTAATCAAAAAAAAAATTAATAATCTGTTTGGCGACCCCGTAGCTGAATACACTCCTGTATACGTCTAGGCATGGACAAAATGAGATGTTCAATGTCTGCTTGTGGCACCTCGTTTCAAGTAACTTAAACTTCATGTATTAACTGTGCCAGAGTCTGTGCAGGATGGTGCAAAGTGGACAGTCTCCTTCCCATCATATCCCATACATGTTCGATAGGATTTAAATCCGGAACACGGGGCGGCCATGGCAACATATTAACGCCAGCTTCTTGGAAAAGTCCATAGTTTGATGAGCAATATGGGGACGCACGTTGTGTTGCTGAAAAAGGACGTCTCGACGGCCGTCGAGATAAGGCAGTAAACTGGTTTGTAAGATGTCTTCAACATAACGTGCAGCTGTGATATTGCCTCGAATAAACACAAATGGTGATCGGTTACCATAGGCAATAGCCCCCCAAACCATTACTCCAACTGTCCTGTATACATTCCTCTCAACAGCAAACCCGATATCTCGTCATTCTCCACGACGGCGTCTTACCATCCTACGACCATTATCCATTCCTAAACAGAATCGTGATTCATCGCTGAATGCTACATTACGCCATTCTGCTACCCAATGCTGCCGTTCTCTGCACCAATTGAAACGTTGATGACCGTGGTCCGCAGTCTAAGGAAACACTAGTCATGGGCGGAATGAAACCAGTCCAAAGGCTCGAATACGACGGTATAGTGTACGCATACTAACAGGTCTACCTACTACTTCAAACCATTGGTCAGCAATTTAACGCGCAGTAGCAAAACGGTCTCGCAGAGCCGGTAATCTAAAGCGCCTATCTTGATGCTCTGTGGTATGCCTTGGTTGACCAGTTGGTCTCCTTCGTGTTCCTCTACCTTAGTTTGTCCACACACGACAGACACGCATAGCCGTCATTGCCGTACAATTAACACGACGGCCAATTTCGCGATACGACAAACCCATATCTTTATACGCAATAATTCTACCCCTGTCAAAATCGCTAAAATGGTGGTAATTATGGTTTATTCGAACTCGATGCATTTGCTTAAACTGAATACAATTAGACTGAGGAACAATAACTAAAAATTTCTATACGAACCGGTTTTCACAAGTCGGTCTCTCACAAAAAAATTTAGAAGATAAAACTTTATTTTTACAAAAAGTAGAAGCGATAAACCATTGGTATTGTTATCATAGCATGTTTTAGATATAGTCATTGTGTTGCCAAAAAATTAAGTTCAAGAAATTACTCCTTCTGGGTGTAACACTTCTAATGTCACTGAGTATACAATCACAAACCTGACCGAAACAAAGGAACGATGAGGCTGAAATAAACGAACCATCAGATCTTCTTCTTCTTCTTCCTCTTTATATACAATTCTGCTTGTTCATTGGTGGGTTAATACCTCTATGGAAGGTTTTCACTCCATCTTTTGCGCGGTCGTACGATACTTTTGCCGATTGGTGATTTATCTCTTATTATTTTGACGACACAGGTCTTTTTTCTATTTTGTTTCCATTCACTTATACACTGTACGTTACATTCCCTTCTAATGTCTTCACTTCTCTTTCGATCTCTCATCGTATTTCCCGTAATTCTTCTCAGTACTCTCATCTCTGCCCTTTCCATTAGCCTTTGCGTTGTGGCTGTGTCGGGTCTTCTTTATGTCGAAGCATATGTCATTATTGTTCTTACACTGGTTTTATAAATTCTTGACTTCAACTCAGTGTTAATGTGTCTGTTTTGCCATATAATGTTATTAAGGCATCCTGCCAGTCTATTTGCTTTTTGTACCTTATCTCTCACTTCTTTGTCTAGGTCTCTTTGGACACCTCTCTTTGCTGCAAATATAGATTAAACAGATTCCTTAATTTATTTAATAGCATTTCTCCTTCATTTACGATAGCTTCTATTACAATTCCATCCTCGCCTGGGGCTTTGTTATTTTTCATTTTTCTTAATGCTTGTCGAATCTCATCTACTTTCATCTCTGTCATTAATTCGGAACCTTGTCATGATCTTCTTTAAAATGGCTGTTTGTATTCCTGTTTGATGTTCTTGTTTTATTCAAAAGCCAAGTTCTCGTGTTATAACATGGTTATATCTATAGATAAGGATAAACTTTTTACTTTATACTTTGTTGACGACCGGGTCATATTAGCTGAGGATGCGGATGATGTAAAATATATGATCAGAAACTTGGATAAAAAATATAAGGCTTGGGATTTGACGATAAATATGGAAAAGACCAAATATCTAGTTATTGAAAAAGTAGATCAAAATAATCTAGTACTAGACCACTGCAAAATTATGGTACCTACGTACCAATAAATAAATACCACTAAAAGAAAAAGATTATTAAAAGCAATACACCTACTTCCTTTTTCAATTGTTTATACTTCTTCTTCTCGTCCTTCATTTCAGTCTGGTGCTTCTTGATAATCTCCCGTAAGGCGACTCTCTCCTTCTTCGCATTATCCTCCTTATTTTTCAGACTCTGCAACTTTTTCCTCAGCATCTTTACCTCCTTCACTAGCCTCTTTTCTTTTTTCTCTTCAGTATCCTCTCCATCGCTCTCTTCTTCTGGCTCTTCATCCTCGAATTCGTCGTCGCTTCCTGGAGCAGCTCCGCTTTGTTTGCGGTCGGAGATGGAGAATCTCTTGCCTGAAATTGAAAAAGGTTTAAGAATCTTTAAGAAACACGAGAAATTTTTGGCGATATAAAGAAATTTTTGACTGTAATTATATTAGAAAATATAAATACCATTTTATTTCTATGTACACTATTTTGAAAATCTAAATGGAATTCACCTACACGGTTAAGGTAATCTTAAGCAAAAGTATCGATAAATTAGTAACAAGTTTCACTGCATGGTCAGAAAGAATAATCATTATACAAATAAATAATAACAATTAATAATAATCAATCAAGATGAAGATTATTTAGGTATACATTTCAAAAGCTATAAATCTAGAGATAAATCTAAGTACCTAGTTGAAGAAGGGTTCAATAATGACCCGCGACAAGTTCTACTAAAAAATCCTAAAAATGAATTTAGAGTCATTATTTGATGACCAGGCTGGAAATGAAAGATATGCTGAGTTTATAGGACCATTTGGATTGGATGAAAAAAATAAAAGGAAAAAAAGATTAAACGTGTTCGCTATGGAGGAGTACTTAAAGTAAGTTTCTTTTCTTCATATATCACCGAAACAATTAAATACGTGGAGATCACCACAAGATCCACATAGTATTGTTTAGAATCAGATTGTAAGATTTTTAGACATGAAGTAACCTCATTTACGACAAATTCCGGTGCATACATACAATCGAATCACACTGAATCGAAATACACTGGTGATTTCAAACTGAAAACATTCAGAAGAACCGAAAGGGAACAATATGATTTAAGACTGATTAAAGATACACAAAAAACAAGTAAGGAACAATATAAATGTCAAAAAATGACTAATGTAGAAAACACAACAATTATAGAAAATTAAATCGCAATACCATTTTTTTTTACCAATACCTCAAAGAGGTTATTGTAATGGAGGCCAAGGGAAGACAAGAGAAGCGTCGGTCGACCACCTACAAGATGGACTGACGATTTAAGAAGACTCAATAAAAACTGGATGAGAGCGGCGCAAGATAGACGGGGTTGGAAACATGAGGAAGAGGCCTATGTTCAGCAATGGACTCTTGAGGCTGGATGATGATGACCACTTTTTTTATAAATGATATGAAACCAGAAATCACAAGCAAATATTTGACGACAAGATAAACGAAAAAGAAATTGTAGATGAATAATGTAATACTAATAATAATAATAACATGTAAGTCTGGATATTCAATTACAAATAGTAAATAAAAATAAAAAACTCATGGTTTGCCATTAAAAACCAGTACCCACCTAATAAGAAATTTATCGTTATATTTTATGATATACTCCAGTCGTCAGGGACGAAAACGCAACTAAACCTCTAAAACCCATACGAACAAGCTGAATTTTGCCGAAAGTGTTCTCTCAGAAACAAAGATTTAAGCGATCGGCGATTTTAAATGTCAGTTCGCTAGCGAAATCAATGCCCAATAAAATTTGTATCAGCTAGACGGTAAAAATTTAATATCTTTTGATCCAGTTTTTATAAAAATGTTAAATAATTAAACTTCAAAGTGTTAATGAGCCCTTCAATGATACTCTAGCGGTCAGAAACCTCGAAACAAAGAGATTTGAAGATTAATTGATCGATGGAAGAGGAATTTTTAGGGAGAACTAGGGACTATCGAGATCATTTCTTATACTGTAATCTTCTAGGTCATAGATTTGTTTTAAATATATGATTCATGATCAAGGACGACAGCTTATGTAAGAGAAAGAGAGAGAAATAAACAAGAAGTCTTTTATAGATCGGTAGATATATTTTCTAATATTATTACTTAATGTTTGAGATATATTAATAGGGTTTCAGGCTATATCATTTTCAATATTTACGTTATTGTAGGATTTTCCCAATTCTTCGCTTAACAGATCAAAAAATTAACCAAAAAATTTAATACTCAACCATATTATATTATAAGTCCTACTACGTGGCAGCATCTAATTTAGGTGGTAGAAAATAGAAACCACTTAACTACGTATGTATTAACAGCTAATATTAGTCTACGTCTGTGGAAACCACAAGCAGCCGACGGCGACGTCTGTTTAGATTCAGTGCGAATGATTATAGAGTGTAGCTTTCTTTTAGTCAAAGATAAAAAATTCCACTGACTTTTTGGCTTCTATTCAGTCGAAGGTAAAGACATTTTTTTAAGATGTAACATATGATAGATAGCTGACTTTCATTAGTGGATTTAAAAATATTTTTTTAATGTTCAACATTTATCAATATCTTATCTTCCTTGTAATAATAATGATAATATAATAAAAACAGCGCGCGCACTGTTCTGTTTAGAAAATCCATTTCGACTAGCAATAAAATGAAGATTGTTGGTTTTAAGAAACAACTTCTTCAGCTGCAGATTCATTTTCTGTTCCGCTTTCTGAGATATACACCACCCAAACTAAATCCAGAGAAAACTGACAAGCAATCAAAAATTATTATATTTTTTAAAAAACATGGAAATTTGAGACCTTGTAAAGAGAATAGGTTTAAAAAAACATTATAAGTGTTGACAAAGTACCTGTACAGCCATTTGAAAATGACCTTTGTTCTCTCAAATGGGATAAACGAATAGAATTGTTTATAAACTACTTGACCGACTGTACCCATCTTTCGCAAATGTAGCAACTACATAAAAACTCACATTCTGAAATGTGTTTTAAATGTTTTTATTGTTTATTTTAATAAATATAAACAATTGAAAAACTTGCTTATTTCCGGTTTAATTTGCAATAATTTTCTTGTTTCTAAACATTTTTTAATTTAAAAAATCTAATTTTAGAGAACAAGTATTTTCAAGAAAGTCGTCTGTTGAACGTTTTTATCTAGAATGCGTACTTTTTTAACAATATTAAAATGTATGAAAAAAGTCGCTTTTTTTTTCTTAATTGTCATGACGCAGTAAAAGTTTCGATAACCACGAGATAATACGCCTTTTCTATTGACTTCCCCCAGATAGTCCAGGCAAAAATAGCGCCCAGTAATCTTTCGATTTTGCAAGTGATTTTTCTGCTTCGTTTCATGGGGTAATAAACTGTAAACAACTTATAAATTTAATTTAATTTAATTATTTATTTCTCTGGATAAAAAAATAAATAAAAATAGTGTTAATTGTAGATGTAGATAAGTTTATTATTTGATTTATACAGTTGTATATTTCTTGTATTATTGTTTATTTAATATACATCTATATCACTAACTTATGCCTCGCAGTTTAGCATTTACCAGGGCATAAACGAACCAGATATTATTCTATAAAAAAATTAAAAAATTTTAATGTTTTTCAATTTTTAATAATTACACTAGTTTATTGCTAAAAACACTTTTTTGAAAATATTTTTTTCATTATTAGACTTAACGGTTAAATATCGTTTAATCGAAATAGTGAATTCGGCAATTAGCGGCACGTAAGAAAATATGTTTGTTTTTTATCACTTTCATCATCATGATCATCAGTGGCATTACAGCTCGTTATGAGCCAATCTTTCATTTGCCCCTGTCTCTGGCAACTCTTCTCCATGCTTTAACTCCGATGGATTTTAAATCATCCTCTATGTTAATTTGATACTCAAGTTTTGGTCTTCCTCTGGCTCGTCTTCCCACTGGTCCTCTTCAGTCGAAAATTTGTCTGACCGTTGCATCTTCATCTTGCCTAATTACATGTCCTATCCATCGAAGGAGTGCTAATTTAATACATTTTACAACGTTAGGTTCCCCAAAACTTCTGTATAACTCAAAGTTATAGCGCCTACGCCACAAACCCTGTTCTTGGACTTCTTCATATATTTTCCTTAGAATTTTTCTCTCGAAACGTTTAAGCAATTCTTGGTCGTTCTGCGTAAGTGACCACGTTTCTGACCATCTGGTCAGAATGTTTTGGGGTCATCTGTTTCCTCAAGCCATAATAGCACTTATTGGCAAGCACTATTCTTCTTTTTATTTCTTCGCTGACATTGTTGTCTTTGGTCAGCAGCGAGCCCAGGTAGACGAAGGTTTTCACACCTTCCAGTTCCAGATCATCAATTAATAGTCTAGGTATCTGGTTGCCTGATCTAGTACAATACATATACTTGGTTTTCTGTGCGTTTATTTTTAATCCCATTCTCAGTGCAGACTCCCTTAGTGATCGAAATGCTTCGATCAGAGATTCTGTGGACCTAGCAATAATGTATATGTGATCTGCATATCCGACCACTTGTACAGATTTATTAAAGATGGTGCCATTCGTATTAATATGGCACACTCGAATTACTTTTTCTAGTGCAAGGTTAAATAAGAGACATGACAGTCCATCTCCCTGTCTCAGTCCATTTTTACAATGGAAGGGTCTTGAAAAGTCGTTTTGGACTGACTACACTCCTGTGAGTGTAAGTTCCGTTAGTTGAACACGATGAAGCGGCATTTGAAATTCCACCACAGCCTGTAGAAGTTTTTGTCTGTTGACTGAGTCATATGCGGCTTTTAAATCCACGAATATGTGGTGGGTGTCGACTCCGAACTCAAGCGTTTTCTCAAGAATCTGCCTGACTGTGAAGATTTAATCCGTTGTTGATTTATTGGGTCGGAAACCGCACTGGTAGTTCCCAACTATTTGATCAGCATAGGGGATCAATCTTCTGTACAATACGTTGGACAATACTTTATATGCCACGTTAAGTAGGGTGATGCCTCTGTAATTATCACACACCATCATATCTCCCTTTTTGTGAAGAGGATGCATTACGCCTTACAACCATTAAACGCGGGCGTTTCCTTCCGTTGCCAGATTTCGGTTACTAATTTATGCATGTTCACCATTTTTAAAGAGTTAGGCAGGAAGATTGTCCAAACCGGGGGCTTTGTTATTTTTTAGTTTTGAAATGGCTTCTCTAATTTCTTCTTCGGTGGGGGGCGGCTCTTGAGCGTTTTCATCCATTTCGGGCAAAGTAATTTCTATTTGGTCTTCTTCACGACTGTCGCTAAGCAGTTCTTCAAAATGATTCGTCCACCTGTTTAGTATCTGTTCTTTGTCACTAATTATGGAACCATCTCTGTCTTTACATGCTGTTATTCTGGGTTTGAATTCTTTTCTGCAGCTGTTTATCTTCTGGTAGAATTTTTGGCGAGTCTTTTCTATTGTGGTGGTTGACAATATCGTTTAGAGCGTTTTCGTATGGCTCTTTCTTTTTCCTTCTAAACGTCCTTTTTTCTTCTCGTCTAAGATTTTCATAGTCTTCCAGGTTTGATCTCGTTCTGCGCTGCTGAAGTCTCTTATACTTTACAGTGATAAAAATTATCTGAATAATATATTATATAGCTGAATAATATTAAATTTTTTTATTTTGTTTAATTAAATTAATTTTTTTTTATTTAAAGGCAGTCGCATCAATTAATTTAATAATATTAAAAATAATATATTCAAAGTTCTAGTTTATAAAATATGTTTCCATTCGCATTAAAAAAAATAAATTAATTTAGACAAATATTTTATGGCATCGATGTCTTCGTTCTAATATATTATTTATAAATTATTATAATTAAAACAATTTATACTGGTTATGTTAAAATTTTACAGCATAATGCGTTTATATTTGCGGTTTTAAATAATTTTTGGAATATATCAAATAGGAGTATTCCGGTTTTATCATTTAGTGCAAACTGTAAAGATTTTGTATTTATGTATTATAAAAAACTAGAGAAAAAAAAAAGATATGAAACACCTTCATTAAAAGCTTTACCGACTAGTGGTAATTTGTGCAATTGTGTAAGCAAAATTTTACAATTAATTTGGGAAATTATTTCATCAACTTTCATTACAGCATATATCTTGTCTATAGTAGGAATTTTCTTGTCAAATTAAAAATAATTAACTGTGCATCTTATAGCATCATTAACATTATTACTGTGGTACGTAAAATCGATGGGCTTTCTACCCAAAAACGTGGTTGTGGGAAACCTCGCCCAATCGATATTTTTAACAGACAATCTTCTAGATAGTGGACGACGAATCTTCTAGTAAAGTTCGTGTAACCTTCTGGTTAAAGTCTAGTGTTAGGATTTTCGGCTCGCGCTTCTTCTTCTTTTTCTTCAGCCTTAAGTAATCCAACTTTGGACATAGGCCTCCCCCAAATCAATCCAGTGTCTTCTATTTTGCGCCACTTGCTTCCAGTTGTGTCCTCCGATCTTCTTAATGTCATCAGCCCATCTCATTTGTGGTCTTCCTCTGCTTCTCTTTCCTAACCATGGCCTCCACTGTTGTATTTCGTGGTTCCATCTCTTATCCTTCAATCGGGCATTGTGTCCTGCGAAGCTCCATTTTAATTTAGCAGCATGGCTCGCCAGCAAGACTTCGGCTCGCGCAAGCACCCCTAAAAAGCTTTCATTAAAAGCTTACAGTCTAATGGTCGGTAATTTATGCAATTATCTAAGCAAAGTTTCACAATTAATTTGGGAAATTATTTCATCGGCTCTTATTACAGCAGATATCTTGTCTTCTTCTTCTTCCTATGCCGTCCCCATTAACGGAGGTTGGCGACTACATTTTTAAAAGCTTCTCTGTCTTTTGCAATGTGGAATAATTCGTCTACAGTCATGTTTGTCCTGTCTAGAATATTTCGCAGCCATGACTTCCTCTTTCTACCTATTCCCTTTTTGCCATCGACTCTACCCTGCATGATGACCTGCAGAAGACCATATTTATTATTTCTTAGTATGTGTCCAAGGTATGCAGTCTTGCGTACTTTTATCGTTCTCAACAATTTTTTGTCTCGACCCATCCTTCTCAGCACTTCCTCATTGGTGACCCTGGCAGTCCATGGAATTCTCAACATTCTCCGGTATATCCAAAGTTCAAAGGCTTCAATATTTTTAACTATTTGCGCTTTTAGTGTCCATGTTTCTACCCCGTACAATAGTTGCGACCAGACGTAACATTCAACAAACCTCAGTCTCAGCGCAGTATTCAGATTTTTGTCACAGAACAATTGTTTGAATTTTAAGAACGCTGCCCTTGCCATTTCTATTCGTACCCGGATCTCTTGGTCTGGATCTAATTCTGTGTTGATGTAAGCTCCCAGATATTTATATTTTGTCACTCTCTCTATTTGCTGTCCACCAAGAGTTGGTTGTTCATTATTTATTGGACTCCTTGATACTATCATAAATTTGGTCTTATCTGTGTTGATGTCAAGTCCCATTTGAATGCATTCACTATTTATTGCATCTAGTAAAGTTTGTAGTTCTTCTATACTCTCAGCCATAATTACCGTGTCATCTGCAAATCT
Organism: Diabrotica undecimpunctata; assembly: GCF_040954645.1. Classification (NCBI taxonomy): domain Eukaryota; kingdom Metazoa; phylum Arthropoda; class Insecta; order Coleoptera; family Chrysomelidae; genus Diabrotica; species Diabrotica undecimpunctata. The sequence continues at coordinate 12,278,851 of NC_092807.1, forward strand.
CATGGTGTTTATGATTTCTCCACCAATTCTTATTCCCTCTTTTCTTTCCCATAAGGCTTTTCTGAATATGACCTGTGAGTACACGTTGAAAAGCGTCGGAGACAAGACGCATCCTTGCCTTACCCCTCTCGCAATCGGTATATTATTTGTTTCTATATCGTTCACCTTTACTACTGCTTTCTGGTTCCAGTATATAGCCTTAATAAACTCAATGTCTTTTTTGTCTAAATTGATGTTTTTTAATTCATCTATTAACTTCATATGCTGCACTCGGTCAAAGGCCTTCCTAAAGTCTATGAAGCATACATATGCACTCTTGTTATATTCCCAACATTTCTGCAAGAGTACCGTCAACGCAAATAATGCTTCTCTTGTACCCATGCCTCCTCTGAAGCGAAACTGAGTTTCATCTATCTGCTCCTCACATTTCTTATAAATTCGGTTTTGAACAATTTTCAAGAGAATCTTTAAAGGGTAGCACATTAGGCTTATCAATCTATAGTCATTACATGATTTGGGATTGTTGTTTTTTGGTAGAGGTAAAAAAATCGATTTAAGCCATTCTTCCGGGATGTTGCCCTCTACATATATGTGGTTGAGAATTCGGGTGAGTCTCTTTATATTACCGTCATCTAAGGCTTTTAACAGTTCAACTGGAATTTGATCAGGACCCGGTGCTTTTCCTTGTTTTGCATTCTGTAGGGCATTCTTTACTTCTGAGGGTAAAATTTGTAGGTATTGTTTTTCTTCACCTATATCTTGTTCATTTTCTCTCTCGTCATGGAACAGATGGATTATATATTGTTCTCATACTTCCTTTATTTTGCTCTCTTCAGTAAGTATTTCTCCATTATTATCTCTTGTTATGAGTGTTCTTCTTTGTCTGGTGTTGCCTGTAAGTTCTTTCATTTTTTTATGTAAGTTTGAGGTGTCATGGTTGTTGCTGAGTTCTTCCAATTCCTGGCATTCTTTGTTCATCCATTCCTCACAGTGCTAACACTAGTCTAACGTAAATTAAAATAAGTCCTGAGCGTTTGTAATTCATCATGAAACTGCTGCTGATTCATCATGAAACCTTTTTGCCAAATGACAGCTCGTTCGATCACTGACTGATTACCCATTTTATTATTCGCTATGGTTTGTTTTTTAACGAGGAGGAGTAATTCAAATTTACCGCACCGTAATGCTTGTTTGTAATTGGTCCAATCACAGGCAAGTTTACTCCACTAAATTGTGATATTTTGACACTAATGACATTTATGAAATTTTAAAATTCAAAATTTATATCGACAATTTTTTGTATTTTCTGCGTTTTCCTTTAATTTTTAGATTTTTTGTTCGCATTTGTATAAAAAACAGTTCTTTTCAGAACTATTTAACGACGTATTAGTGCTATTAAGATAACAATATGGATTCAATGCCAAGTACTAGTGGTAATTATCCTTCCCCACTTAAAAAACGCCGAGTAGATTTGGGTCATTTATCATCAAATGTAAAACAACGCATTATAAACTTCTTCTTAACATGCCATACACCAAAGTGCGTAGGCGACTATCTCATTACTAGAATTCTGTTCTTGGCGGCGTGACACAGCTCGCCTGTATTGTGTATTCCTGTCCATTCTTTAATATTTCTTAACCAGGATAATTGTTTGCGGCCGGCTCCTCTCCTACCTTCGATCTTCCCTTGTAGGATTAACTGTGGTATTTCATATTTTGCTCCTCTCAATATGTGCCCAAGGTAACCAATCTTGCGTTTTTTAATTAATTTAAAGAGTTCTCTTTCCACGCCGGCTCTCTTAAGGACGTCATCGTTTCGAACTCTATCCACCCAAGGTATGCGCATCATTCTTCTTAATGACCACATTTCAAATGCTTTAAGTTTGTTGATAGATGTTTTTTTCAAAGTCCACGTTTCCATGCCATAAAGCAAGATGGACCATATGTAGCACTTGACCATTCTGTAGTGTATTTTGAAATGTAGGTTTTGATTACATAGGAGCGGTCTGAATTTCACAAAAGCTTGTCTTGCCATTTGTATTCGGGTTTTTATCTCTTGTTGTGGATCCGATTGGTCATTGATTGTGGTACCAAGGTATTTAAAAGTTTTCACGCGTTTTCTGCGATCGTCACCTATGCATATTATCGGGTTTTCTGGAGGGTTTCTGCTAATGACCATATATTTCGTTTTCAAAATGTTGATTTTGGGACCATATTTTTTACCTATGCTATTCACCCTATCAAGTAATAACTGCTGATCTTCCAATTTATCAGTTATAATCACTGTGTCGTCCGCATAGCGTAGGTTGCTAATTGGTATGCCGTTCACCTTAATGCCTAATTCCGTGTCTTCTAATGCTTCCGCAAATATATTTTCAACATATAAATTAAAAAGCATCGGAGAGAGTATGCAGCCTTGGCGGACACCTTTCCGGATTTCAAATTCATCCGTATATTGGTCTTGATCAATCCTCACCTTTGCCATTTGGTTCCAGTATAGATTCTGAATAATTCTGATCTCCTTCTGGTCAATGTTGGCCCTATGTAGTAGTTCCATCATGATATCATGTTTAACATTGTCAAATGCCTTCTCGTAGTCGATGAAGGTGAGGTAGACATCTTTTCGTTGATCTAAACAGTTTTGTATTAAAGTGTTCAAACATAAAATTGCCTCTCTTGTTCCTAGTCCTCCCTTAAAACCGAATTGTGTTGACCCGCTGAGTTCTTCTAGTATCTTGTACATTCTTGAGTGTAATATCATAAGGAAGAGTTTCAGCAAGTGACTCATTAAACTGATTAAGCGGTGTTCATTGCATTTTGTGGCATTAGCTGTTATAGCATTATAAACATACAAATAAAAATTGATAATCGTGGAATGAAAATACCAGCCATGGTAGCAAAAATAAAACAGGCAACAGGTTAGTTTTGCTGAATAGTTATTGTTAAAATCAAGACTTTCTAAAGTAATGTGGTAATTTTAGGTGTTGCGAATTCAACTACTTATAAAACAATTAAGGAATATAAGCAGACTGGAACAGTGATGAACAAGATGTCCTAAACAAAGTGTATGAACATAAGTCTATGCCTGTATATTTGAAAAATGGGCAATCCCATAAAAACCGGTTATATTCCTCTAAAGTAGCATACAATATTTGTTGTTTAAATTAATGCGCTGATAAAATATTGTAAACTTCCATTGGATTTTAGATTTAATTTTATCACGAATATATCGCTTTCGTATACGTTCCGGATGATTTTCTTCTACAATGTGATAAATAAACTCTAAAAATTCTTCAACTTCTTCATAACAATCTAACATTTTTTTATTATGATTATAAAAACAAAAAAAATATATATATTGGAAGTGAATTGGCAAAAACTATGAAAGAATTATTATTCAAACATAAACAAACAAAGTTAGGTTAGAATCGATTACTGGATTACCGCAAGACCGAGATAATCAACCAAAAAAGAAGATGTATTTGGTGAGTTTTTGTAGTAACTTTCTTGGGTGTGAATCTGTCTTTTTAGTTTACTCCTCCTGGTTAAAAAAACAAACCATAGATTACAGTTAAGACCTACACAGTGTTGTCTATTGTCCGCCATTCAAAATAGATCAAGTAGTCGCTACGCATCGTGAGTACTATATGTATTTCGTTTTCTGTATATGAACATTTTTGACTCATTTTTATTTAATTTTAAGCAAACCAGAGCACTGTTTGTGGTGATTTTTACTACTGAATATCATTTTGGTTTCCGACGAAATATATTTGAGACCGGCAGCAAAAACTGAATCTGAACCGAAGTCGGCTGCCTTCGGTTTCCGCTGAAGGAGTCTTCTAGGAAATCGCACCTTTAAGTAGAAAGCTTAACTAAGCATATTACATATTACCTTTCTCTCTCCGAGTATGTCTTCGGCCTTGCCGCTTCCGATGAGCTCCAGCTAGATTGACACATAGCGTAGTATTATATGAACGGAGACAAACTTTTAGAGAGAGAAGATAGGGATTCGTGTATTCGCGTTTGCTAGAGTGATCCTTCGGTCGATTTATTTTTATAATATTCTCAATTACCAAAAGAGAGTTTTTTGGTAAATGAGAAAAATGAGCTCTTTTTAAATTAATCAATAGCCCTTAATTTAAAACAGTTGTTTTTTCTAAAGTAATTTTAAGCCTGAAAACATATTTATATATCACATAAAAACAGGGTGAAACTTCACGGGGAAAATGACCCCTGAATTACATGTATAAGTTTAAAAAATATCGTGATATAAATAACAGACAACGATCAACTGAGCGGTTTTTTATACAAACACTGTTTTTGTTACTTTTGCAGGTTCTAATGAGAAAGAACACTTTAAATATAGGTACTCTTATTTTTTAAATAAAAAAATCATATGTAACCAATCAAATAAGACCCAGAGTTAACTGATATAAAATAAACTACTTTAATAAAAACTTTAGCAAAACATTGTTAATAAAATATGCCGTATAAGTATTCAATTATTTTATACGAAACCTAATATATAAGAGTATGAAGATATAGTCTAGAGGCCAGCTAAGGGCCACCGCGGCCTTTTCAATTCTGATGGGTGAACTTAATTTTTTTTGTATATATTTTTGGCTGCTGATTACGAATTTCGAGGGTGGATTTCGATTCGAGTGGTAAAAATATTGTTATAAGCAATTTATTTTTCTATAAGGATCTAGCTCGTAACGTAAAAGGGCTAAAATTCTTTTTAAATCAAATTTATTCCCTGAAAAAAAAACAAAGAAAATTGCGTTTGCTAAACTTTAATTTAATAACTAAAACTCGAGATATTGTAGAATTAGTGCAAAATGTTTGCAAAATAAGTGTTTCTAAGCTTTTTTTTATCGTAACTGAGCTTTTTTGTATGCAAATGAGCATTACATTGCTCTTGTCCCATTTTAAAGTTTAATCTATAAACTTTCAGACAAACTTTGTTATATTACTTTATCTTTATTTGTATTAATGTTATACCCATTTAAAGTTGTAATTTTCTTTAAAAAGTTGTAAATTAATTTGTTTATAAGGGTTTTGGCAAATTTAAGCAAAAAACATTTATACTTTAATTTACAGTAATGATAGAAGAACTAAAAAGGAAGACTTTGAGTTTGGTAAAATGTTCGTGGGTTTATTTTTGGCCAAGAAATTGATATTTTAAAAGCGCGCTCAGAGGCGCAGGATCAGTTCGCGCGTACCTTTTCGCTGAACATAAAAACATAATGTTTAACTTAACTATGCCACAAGAAAGTAGTTTCAGAACCTCGCTAAAGATAATGTAATTTAATATATATTTAACATATCGCGATTTCGAATTATTGGATTAAAGTTTAGTAAGCGCCATTTTTTTTGTTTTTTTTTTTTTTTTCAATGAACAAATTTGATTAAAAACAGTTTCCTATCTCTTTGAGTTTACGAGCTAGAGCCTTATAAACAATTAAATTTTTTACAAAAAATTTTTGACCACTTGGATCGAAATCCATCCTCAAAATTGTTAATCAGCAGCTAAAAATACATAAAAAACTTGAGTGGACCCAATTGGCCCTTAGACTAATAATGGAATCGTAGATAGAAAATAATATATACCAAAAAATAAAACTACAACTCCACTTGTGGTATTTAGCAGCTCCTTGCTATACGTAAAAATCCAACTTGCCAAAACGGCTTAAGATCTAAGAAACTAACTAAAGCAGAGACAACGGTTAACAAATGCATATAGGAAAATAAAATATACGGAGAGTAAAATACAAAATCAACCTGATTTTATCGGAAATAGAAATCTATGTGGTCATCCACATTTGAAATGCATGAATCAACGGTGAAGAGTATTTAAGCTTTAAGGCTTTAGGCTTTAAGAATGGTATGAATCAAAGGATAAATAAGCAAAGATGCTAATACAGAAAAACATATTATTGAATATTAAAAGGATTATTCTATTTTTCATTCGCTGAAAAGTCAGTGTTCGTTTTATTATTTTAAATAAATAAAATCAAAGCAAGATATAAGAAACTGATTTATCTTACTCATTTTTACACTAATATATTTGTGCTAATATGCAGATGATACAGTTATGATTACATATGATATATATATATATATATATATATATATATATATATATATAATGGTTTTTCTCATTAGAATAACAAAATAGACATATTAATAACAAATGGGCAAGTACCAAATTGCGATGGACATATCTGTTACAGGGACGACGCCATTAAGTACATATAAAGATATCTTACTCGCCTGCGTTCCTATATTCATATTCATCATCAGATTCAAACCAGAATCCACCGGAAGAACTTGATTTCTTTACTCCTAATTATTAATAATAGCATTGTAAATAAAAATTGACATAAAAAAGTTGTATTCACAAGTTGAAAAGCCGAAAATGTTAACTTGATCATATAAAGATATTGGCGTATGATTTACTGATCCTAACGCATTATTATTTTCTATTAAAAAATTAATTATATGACTATAGTTAAGATTACTTTGGCACTTCAAACAATAATTAGTTAATTATCTTTTCTTCTTTCTGTACTTTCTACTTCCTTGATGGGCTTGATGGGGATGTCAGGTTATCATCTTGCCATCTTTTTCTTGGCCTTTCTATGCTTCTTCGGTGGTTTGAGTTTACCTCGTGATATTTTTACTAATGTCAGCTTCCTTAATCTACTTATCTAGCTGCTCCACTCCTTGTTTTTATCTAGTATATTTAAAAAAATAATAGTTTTGCTGAATGTCTATTCCTAAAGGGTTTGTGATTCACATTTTGTAAATGCGGTATTTATCATGCACAAATCTCTCTCATACTTTTTTGTTTTGGCTAATCTAATAAGTATTTAAAAGTCGATTATCTAATATTCCGTTCATTTTTTTTTTGATATTTTTTCGGTGCTTGCTGTTGATAATTGTTCACAAGGATCATCTTCATTCAATATGCGATCAAAACCTATGTCTTTCTTTATTTCCTGTCTAAATGACTTTATGTTGATCATCCAAAACGAAGAATTTGATTACTGAAATATATTAAAATTCTTTTTTTACACACAAGAAACATGTGTGCCATTTATATTCAGGGATTCTACAATATTCACTGCCTTCCCTCGCTCAACTGTTTCCATCTCTCTCTGTTGTCCCATTCTCCATCGTTTAGACCCCTCTTACTAACGGCGTCGTCTACTTCGTTCCTCCGAGATCTTCGGGGTCGTCCTCTTTTCCTCCTTCCTATAGGGCTCCATTCGGTTATTCTCTTTATCCACCTGCTGTCGCTAGTTCTTCTTACATGTCCATACCACTTTAGTTTTTTTTGTTCTATATATGTTAGTATGTCTGTTTCTATTGATGTTCTTTGCTTTATTTGGTCATTACTTCTCTTATCCATTCTTGTTTCTCTGCAGCATCCTCGCAGGCATTATATCTCTGTTGCTAATCTTATTGTTGTTTTTCTTGTGTATAATCCAATTTTCAGCCCCATATGTCATAATACTTCGCACTAATGTTTTATAAATCTGTGCATTTGTCTTCATATTTAGGTGTCTATCCCACCATACTGAATTAAGTTGTCGGATTGCTGTTCTTGTTTGTCCTAATCTTTGCTTAATTTCTTCCTCTGTTGTTGCCTTTTTCGTGATTATAAACACCAAGTATTTGAATTTATCCTTTCCTTTGATTGTTACGTTGTCACCAATCTGTAGATCTTATGTCCTCTTCACTTGTAGATAGGTACTCTGTTTTTGCGAGGTTAATATCTAGGCCAGCTTTGGTATATTTTTCTTGTAGTTTCTTCATGATGTAACTGAGGTCTTCTTGGTCTTGTGCAATCACTACTTGATCGTCTGCAAAGCTTAACGTATATAGGTATTCGTTCCGTACCGGTACTCCCATGCCTTCGCATTTTCTTTTCCATGTAATCAAGGCTTTCTCTAAGTATATTTTGAATAGGGTTGGAGATGTGGAACAACCCTACAGGAGCCCTTTTGTTGTGGTGAAGTCTCCTATGATTCTTTTTCTTATTTTAATGGAGACTTTATTTTCTTTATACAGAGCTTTTGTAGCTTTTATGAGTTGTGTCTGTATTTCTAATTTGTACATTGCCTCCCATAGTTCTGACCTTGGTATAGAGTCATACGCCTTTCTCAGGTCCACAAGTGCCAAATGTACCTATATCTCTATTTTTTGCTTTTTGCTTTTCCAACAGTTATTCCAGTGTATATACAGGTCTATACATGATCTTCCTGCCGTGAAGTCTGCCTGATCCTCCCCGATTTTGCCTTTTATCTCTTGCTTTATCTTTTCTCGCAATATCTTCCCATATAATCTTCCTATTGATGATATTACGCTTATTCCTCTGTAGTTGTCGAATCGTTTTCTATCTCCTTTCTTAAATATAGATGTCATATATGCCTCTGTTCATTCCTTTGGGAGCTGTTCTCCATTTATGGGTTTCTGAAATATCCATTTTATCATCCGGTGTAATTTTTTTGAGCCGTACTTTATAATCTCAGGTGAGATGCCTTTAGGTCCTGGTGCTTTCTTATTTTTGATTGCTTTTATGGCCATTCTCATTTTCCTATCTGTTATTTCTATTTCTTGTTGTGGGGATGCGCTTCGTCTTCTCCTGTTTTCTTTTCCAATGAATTGTGGTGTTTGTTCTGTTAACAGTTCATTGTATATTTCCCAATTTAATTTTTTCTTTTGAGTTTTTTTTTCAATCCTCTCATGACTTCGAAGTTCTTGTACCTCCTATGTATGTTTCAATATTTACCATACCGTTCTTTCCCATTCTTCAACAAGTGTGCTAACACAAACAAATCATATGTTTATTACTACCAGAACCATCTATAGATCACGCCGAGAACGCTTGATTTTCTTCTTTCTTCCATGAGTTGCAGTATATTGTCATTTATCCAACTTTTCCTCTTCTCTTCATTTTCTATTAGATGTTCTCCTCTGAACTTGTTAAAGGTTTCACATATATTCTGGAGTAATTCTTCTGGATCATATGTTTGCTCCATATTACTTAGCTTTTCTGAAAGAATCCGTGTGGCTGTCTCTTTTGTTTCCTTATCTTTTAGTCTTCTCATATAACATTTTTTATTACTATTCTTTTTTGTAACCTTTTTAAAGCTAAACCTAAATTTACCAATAACAGGAATATGATCTGACGATACGTCAGCATTATGTACGTGTTCTATCTCAAAGCTTCACAATTTTAGAATATTGTTAAAATTTTTAATATTTCTTGTAATAAAGAAATAGTTTTCTTATTTCTACAATTAGAAGGGTGAGTCATGAGGAACTTTACATACTTCTACCATATGTAGAGTCCCTCAGGGAGCATATCATGTGGCCACTAAAAAATGTCAACTCCTCTTCTTTATTAATTAACAGGGTGATTTGTGTAATTGACCATTTATTTCATTTTACTGTAGTGTTTATACGGGTCATTTGATTTTTTAAATTTTTGCATGATACAGTACACTACTATCAAGCATTCGACTGGTAATAGCTAAACTAAAAAATTCCAGGACTGGCTTTGGAAAAATTAATTTAGGGATTCGTATTAAATATTACACCCTGCATAAATTTTTTTTAAAATGCAATAAGTGATTTTCAAACTACATAAATAGCCAATGAAAACGACATAGGCGACAATGTTGTCGCACTTTTATTAAATTTTTAGTGAACGATCAAATCTTACCAAAAATAGAACAACCATAATGAAGTATCAAATTATAAGGTATTAATTTAAACAAATGTTATAAATTTCAAACATTTTAATTAAAATGAGTTCCTACAACATAATCTAATACGTAGAAAATTAACATCTTTACTGTCACTTTGTATTATCTCTACGATAGAATCAATTGTTTTTCAATTTTAAATTTTTACTCATAGATCGTATTGGGGCATTATTTTCGATAAATAATAAATTAAATTGATTAAAAAGTCAAACCTCTTGTATGTGTTAGTTTTTGTTGATTGTAAATGATTAAAATTTTATGTCAAATAATAATACATTGCATCAACTGTACTAAATAAAAATAAATCTAAAAAAGTTTAAAATGAAGGTTGGCGTTGACCGTTTGACGTTTCTTGATATTTTATACCCATTGTCATTATTGTCATTATCAATTGTTATTTATGTGTACAAGAATAAATATTTCTTCTGTCATATCTACGTTAAGTACATTGTGTTAGTTTTGGTAGAGCTTTTGTTCCTTTCGTTCAAAATGCCACATCAGTTTTCGACCACAGAATATGCAGACATAATATTTGTTTATGGATTCTGTAATGGGAATGGTAGGGCTGCTAGTAGAGAATATCGCAGGAGATTTCCTAATCGTCGAACTCCCAGTCATCCAACATTTGGGTCAGTTTTTAATTATTTGCGAGAAAATGGCACTTTTCCTAGTGGAACAACAGAGCGACATGTAGATGAAGCGCAGGAAGATGACATTATGGACGCCGTTACTATGAACCCTACAATAAGCACTAGACAAGTAAGTCGAGAACTCAATGTTACTCAATCAAAAGTAAGTAGAGTCTTACAAAAAAATAATCTATACCCATATCACATTCAAATGGTTCAGCGACTACATGCTGGAGATGAGATCGATAGGTTGGAATTTTGTAGATGGATTAACAATAATCGACCAACGCTATACAGGACACTATTTACAGATGAAGCCCAATTTACCAGAGACGGGATAAATAATTCACGAAATTCACATGTGTGGGCAGAAGAAAATCCCCATGCTATTCGAGAACGTCGTTCTCAGTTAAGGTTTTCGGTTAACGTGTGGATTGGTGTCATAAATAACCAATTAGTAGGTCCTCACTTTTTTTATGGTCCTTTAACAGGGCAGGTCTATTTGAACTTTCTACAAAATATTTTGCCGAATTTGCTTGCCAACGCGAACGTTGCCATCCGAGGGATGTATTTTCAGCATGATGGGGACACCCCCACACTTTTTACTGGCAGTGAGACATCTCAATAATGTTTATGGCAACAGGTGGATAGGACGTGCAGGTCCTATTTCGTGTCCTTCAAGATCCCCTGATTTCAATCCCGTTGATTACCATATTTGGGGACGATTGAAGCAACTAGTTTACGCAGTGAATATTAATAACCGACAACAATTAATTGATAGAATTATACATTGTTGTAATACTATTAGAAACGATCCCCAGAGTATCCGTAATTCAATACGTCAATTAACAATTCGGCAACAAAAATGTGTACAGGCTGCAGGGTTCCATTTCGAAAATCTATTTTGAATTATTTTTATTTTGTTACCATTATTGTATCTTTTCCAGTTCTAATTTATGGGTTTATCATAACTATGTACATATTTTTAGTTTTTTTTTTAAATTGTTCTTCGTTATTGTTAGTAGTTACTGTTTTTTGTTGTGCAGTGACTCAGTTTATCATTTCAATTAAAATGTTTGAAATTTATAACATTTGTTTAAATTAATTACCTTATAATTTGATACTTCATTATGGTTGTTCTATTTTTGGTAAGATTTGATCGTTCACTAAAAATTTAATAAAAGTGCGACAACATTGTCGCATATGTCGTTTTAATTGGCTATTTATGTAGTTTGAAAATCACTTATTGCATTTAAAAAAAATATATACAGGGTATAATATTTAATACGAATCCCTAAATTAATTTTTCCAAAGCCAGTCCTGGAATTTTTTAGTTTAGCTAATACCAGTCGAATGCTTGATAGTAGTGTACTGTATCATGCAAAAATTTAAAAAATCAAATGAGCCGTATAAACACTACAGTAAAATGAAATAAATGGTCAATTACACAATTCACCCTATTAATTAATAAAGAAGAGGAGTTGACATTTTTTAGTGGCCACATGATATGCACCCTGAGGGACTCTACATATGGTAGAAGTATGTAAAGTTCCTCATGACTCACCCTGTATACAGTAAAATACATCTACAGATGTTTTCGTTGATAAATAGGTATTAATTTATATTTATAAGAACATAAAACTTACCCATCATCGCTTCCTGCACTCTTTTCTCGAGAGCTTGATTCTGACGTCTCAGTTCTTCCATTTTTGCTTTAGTCGCATCTAGTTCCTCTGCAGCAGTCGTATACTTCTTTTCCAGATCTTGAGAAGTTTTTCTTGCCTGTTCAGCTTCTTTCTTCAACCCAATAATTACCTATAAAATATAATTCATTTATAGACTTCGTCACCAAAATCATTTGTAGGTATATAGTTTGTTGGTTTTTGTAGCAATTTGATTTGATTGTGTAAATATGAATAACCTCTAGTTGATTTTCACAAACATGGGAATAGATTTACCTTTTCGTCTGCAGCGCTGTGGGCAGCAGTGTTACCACCGTCCTTGTTAACGCTTTTCTCTTTCTCCAGTTCCGCTTGGAGGTTTTGGATCCTAGCCAGTAATCTCTTATTTTCTCTCTCTTGGGCTTCTTTATTTCTCAGTTCTAAAGCCAACATTTGTTTGGTACTCTGAAGATCATCTCGGACTTTGTCTATATCGTCCATTTCATCTATTTCGTCTGTCGCAATTTCTTCCTGTAACGGTAATTGTCATTAATATACCCTATAATTTATATTTTAAAAAATAAATCGTTATATAACTTACTGGAGTTATACTAGCCATTGACATTGACTTTTGAATCTGTTCTTCTATTGTCATTTGTCTTCTAAACTTCCTCAAACCGTCAAGAACAGGTTTACTTCTATCGTTAGTTTTGACCTTCTTGAGACATATACCTTTTTCAATCTAAAACATTAAAAAAAGCTGAAAATTTAATATGTAAATAACTGTCACACTTTAAATTAAATATGGGTGCCATTGGTAGAGATATAGAAGTATTATTTAGTCTCTCCTTTAAATAAGTAACAAAATATTATAAAGTTGTAATTTACCATTTATTTTTCGGTATTATCTTTTAATTGCCATTCTAAATAAAATAAAAGGTTTCTTAATATTGTTCTGAAGCTATTTTCTTTTGGCATTTTGAAGTAATTACTATTTAAATGGGAATAAGCTACAATTAAATGTTAAAGTAAGTTTATTGAAGTTTCAATTTCCACTTCGGAAATCGTTCTCAAAATACAAACTTAATTGGCATATTTTGAATTCATTTACCGCCACTTGACAAAAACAAGTTACAACTTAGTACAGGTCATATCAATTTTTATCATTTTGCTTTAAGAAAATCATTTTCAAATTGGAAATCCCAACGTCAAATACAATCAATGTGGCCTATTCCCAAAAAACAAATAGTCCAGTTACTGAGGCTTAAAATATGTTAATACCTCCGAATTTTGACGTGACAACGTCTTAAATTAGATTGTGGCTCGGAGTCATTCATGAAAAAGTGTAACGCCCGCTCACGTCTGTTACAGTGAGTCACCGAACGAGAGAGAGGCCCGCCGAACCGGCGAATGCCTTGCGTCTCTCTCCCACTCAAACATGATCGGTCCGCTGCGCGCGCAGCACTAGAGAATTAGGCGCGTTGAATCGGTGCGTGCTTCCGTGCTTGTGTCTCTGTCTTTCTCGAGCGTTCTTGGCGTTCAAGACACATTACAGCAGAAACACTTCCTTTCATTTCATATTTCTCCTATCATCGTCCTATCCTCAACAAAATTACTCAAATAGAAATTAGTTAAGTTTAAGTTTACATGTACAATGTTTTAGTAAACAAAATATATTTCTATAGTTAAAATTTGTACAATTCTTATTTTCATTCAATTCCTTGTTCCTATTGTGCAATTTAATAATATTCATATCAATAAATATTCTACCGAGAAAAAGACGTTGTCACGTAAAATCTTCGCCCGTAAAACCGACTTTACAGGCAACCGATTTTTTTTATAACTGCATCGATTTCTTTGAAAATTTCAAATTAAGCTTATCTTAACCTCCACTTCAAAAGTTATATACGCTCTAGGTGCGCTTTTTGTTTTCAAGGGGTGAAAACTACCCCTTATTGAAGAAACTGAGAAAAACACGGATTTAATTATTTTATGCACTTAAATCTTATTTATTCGCATAAGGTAAATATTGTAATGTGTTCTCTAATATGAAAATTAATTATTCACAATTTTCAAACCTTAAAACCCTTTAAAAACCTTTAAAAGCTAATACTTTTTATAAAAATAATATGAAAAAAAAGTCGTAAAAGCAGCTTGAGACATTTCAATTATGTATTTAAATACAAATAAAAATTAATACCCTAGCTATACAATAATATTTTATTTATTGGAAATTTTCAACCCTTACAACCACCCTTATGACAAAAATTAATTAAAAAATATTTTTATCGGTTTGAAACATTTCTTGAGTGCATTTTATTTAACGAAAATTAATTTTTTGCATATAAAATAACTTTTCATTATAATTTCAACATTTCAACCCTCACAACCAATAGAAAAAATTTAGTTTATAATATATTACAATTTTTTTATTTTCCAAAAAACTAAAAATAAATAATATTTATATAAAACGAGGTATAAAATAAATGAATATCTATTCATCATCGGAATCATAATTTTCACCGTCCAATTGGTCTTCGTTTACTGGAGGACAATTTTGGCAATTGTCACTACAGCATGTTCCGCATGTTTCCGCATTGCAAAATAATGCCAGCCTCCGACAGCCACACGCTGATCCGCAACCTTTTGTACAATTGCAAAAAATCATTTTCAGCAGTTCCTCTGGAGCTGGTAAATGGTTAGTTCCATCGCAATCTCCAATGCTCCAAATTATAACATTTTTCCATGCTCCAAAATTTATTCTAAAAAGTACTATTGGTTTTTTTACAATAACTCGGTTAATTTTGATGCTACAACATGCATAAAAAAACGATTTTACAGGTAATTTAACGGGCAATAAGTATAGGAATGTTAAAACATTCTAAAGTCCTACATGTTTAAAGGGTGAAGGGTCAAAGGGTCGGAGACCAGTGGTTCATGCGCTATAAAGCAAACTTCAACCAACTATATCTCCGTTATTTTTTAAGCTACAAAAAAAATTGACAAACGAAAATTTTTGTTAAAAAAAACCTTTTTTTTGTATTCTGTCATTTTTTACGTATCTTTTATAGGTTTGAAGTTATTATAAAAAAAAAATTTTTTTTAATATTTACAAAAAAAAATGTAATCATACTTTTTTCAAAAACTGGGTATTCTAAAGTAGCTAAACTTTTGGATCATACAAAAAACACTAAAATAAAGTGAATTCTATAAGGAAAACAATTTATTTCAATCCTAGTGAACATGACGTTAGTTTTATTGCGTTTTTTTTTTACAAAAATTTGAGAAACCCATCGTTTTTTTGATCGTATCTCACGTACAGTTGGTGCAAAGGACTTTTACCACCACTCATTTTAAAGATCTTTTCAAGCTCTTTTAAAAATATTATATGAGTTTTGTCGAAAAATGTACCCGTTTTCCGTTATTTAACGTTAAATACTCGTATTGAAAGACAAAAACAAAAACAAACCTTTGAATAGCCACAACTCAGTTAATATTGAACTGAAAATATTTATTGGAAAGCCAATCTTTTTGTTTTTTTATGAGCTTTAATTTTAGTTTTAAAACATGTTTTTTTTAACGAAAAATGACACTTTTCAACAGCGAATAACTCAAAAAGTATTTATCTAGTGAAAAAAATGTTTACTAAATTTTTTTTTGAAATTTGTCCTTCTATCGAATAGCTTGGTTATTTTGAGTAAAAAAATTTCCACCCTCGAAAAGGGGTGGCAAACACCCCCAGGGTGGAAGTGCACATCGTCACTATATAACTTTTGTTCCTTGAGTAATTATTTACCAACACACAAAATTTCAAATGAATCGATTCAGTTATAAAGAATTCGGGGGTAAAAACCCTCAGTAACTATACCTACTTTCATTAAGCGATGCAGGGCGTATAAACAAAGATAAATTTAACAGATGATTGTTAAAGATGTTCCAAATGAGTCTAACTCGTTCCGATAAGTAACAGTATAATTATGACACTTTATTAATTTTTTTATTTTCTCAACTATTAGTGTTTATTGCATAGTATATAAATTATTTTTATCACTGAATACATAGTAAGTAAAAAAATAATCCGATTCATAAAATTAATGAATATTTTATGCATACATGCAGTAACAGTTCTTCAAGAATATTTAAAAATTAACCGAAATGTCCATCTTTATTTCGTTACTGCCGACGTCGTCGGAACTCATACAGGTTCGGACACGATTTAAGTAGGTATTATATTTCGGTATTGAAATTTTGTAATTTGAATCGATTTGTGAGTATATTTTTAGTCATCTTGACAATAAATTATATTTATGCTGTTAATGTTGAAATAGCAATTATTTGTTGTGCGATTTAAAACTATTTAAGTAAATATATTTTAATTTGTATAACGACCCTATCTATACGTGATTGTGATTACTGTAACAATAACCACGGATTTCAATAACTGATATTGAAACCAAAAATGTCATCCACTGATTCTGCTGATGAATTGGTTGAAAATACATGGAGTCCTCCTCGAAAACGAAGTAAAAGAAGCCCTCTTAGCGTTGAAATTAAAGAAATCATTTTAAATGTTTTTAAATGTGAAAGACAAGAAACTCCCGGGTTGGTGGTTGAAGATATTGTGAAAAAAGTAGCTAATAAAGTTGGAGTTTGTGATAGAAGTGTGTTTACGGTGATAAAGGAATACAAAACGAATCATCAATTCGCTGGACCAAAAGTATGTCTGACCCGGAAAAAGAAGTTTGACAAAATTGATGATTTTGACAAAAATGCCATTAGAAGACTGGTTCATAATTTTTTTATGAGCAACGAAATACCCACCGTTGATAAGGTTTTAAAGAAGGTGAACTATGACCCTGATTTGCCAAATTTTTCGAAAACCACATTTTACCGAATATTGAAAAACTTAATTTTCAATACAAACGTAGGGGAAGAAACGCTCTTTTACTAGATAGAGACGACATTGTGATGTGGCGAAGAGAATATCTTCAAAAGATAAGAGCTTATAGACTTTACGTTTTGTTCTGATGACATATTTATAGTACCTACATATGCATTCCCCAAAATTTTCAGATTTAGATAATTTAACAGTGACGAGTCACGACATATTAATAATTATATAATTATATATATATATATATATATATATATATATATATATATATATATATATTATATTATTTCAACATAATTGAGTAATAAGTATTTTTTTTGTTATTATTATTATGAAACTTTTTAGAATTGTACAAACAACTAAGTATAGTAAAAATTAAAAATAAAACTTATATTTTTTGCAGGCACTCTGTACATAAAATTGTTGGCAAAAAAAAAAATTCTTGGGTTTTTCGCCCTGTATAAATGGTTCCTATTATCGGATATCAACTAAAACAATCAGGTTCTTTGTCGAGCACTTTTGCAAAATTAAAATATAAATTTCGTATTTTATAAAATAATACATATTCTGACTAAACAAAAAGATAATCCCAAATGCGGCCCTGTTGCAGGCCTACACGTGGTAATGTTTACATCTTTCTGCATCGGTTAATGAATTTTACTATAATCTAAAATCGATATTGACACTTCTATATCTATAGAAATTTTATGTAAGTACCTGTTTAATAAATACGATAAAAAGTTTCTCACCTGTTTAAGCAATTCATTATGGACGTTAGGCTCTTCGCTTTTATATATCATGTGTTCATCAGCTGTCTTTGCTTCTGGTAAAAGAGGACTAGATCTGTCATTACAAACAACATGTTTTAACGCTTTTTTAGACTCGATTTCAGCTAGCAAGTTATTCCAGTCTGGCCTATGTTTCGGTCTAGCCCTGAAAATAAAAATATGCTTAGTTAAATAGCTTCCATATTTTTAGCGATATGTTATATCTACGTTCAACGGGGAGAAATGATTTCCCTATTTTACATTAATGAGGTAAGGCAAAAGGTACATCAACTAAGTTGATAAACAGAATTCTTGAGGCGGTAATAGGTACTTAAAGTCCATAGAATATACCAAATAAACACCAATAATAAAAGTCACTACAAGTATATAGTGATAAAGGAAATTAATCCCATAAGTCACAAAATTAAACCACATATTCCCAGTAAAAATCGTATTTTTTTATACCTACTATAACAATAAAATATTGATGATATTTAAATTATTAGACACAAAAACTAAAATGATCATTGACAGAACACTAGCTAGGACCGCAGTAGCGTATGGATGCAAGACCTGTGTAATGATAAAAAAACGTGTATGTCAACTTACAATATTTGAAAGAAATATACTGAGAAATGTATGTGGCCCGGTACAACAACAAGATGGTATTTAAAGAGTCCGAAAGAACCAATAAATTGATTAATTGAACGATGAACACAATATTGTACGATAATGTATGTAAAAAATCAAACAAAGGCATGACTGGGTCATATCTAGAGAGTAGAAGGAATAAAAATAAGGCAAATGTTATAGTGGAAACCAATAAGAAGATGGAAGAAAATAAAATACAAAACGAGAAGATTGAGTGATCTAGATGTGACCTTAAAAGGCTTAATGTTAGAAATTTCTGATTGTGCCCTTCCCCAGAGTGAAACGGCACAAGAGGTCTGAATGGAAGAAAATAGCCAAACAGGCAAAGACCTATCCAGGGTTATGAATCCTAGAAAAAGACGATAGATAGACACACACTTTCCGTTTTATATATAGCTTCCATTTTTTCTGAAAAAAGCATTGAATTTGATAAAATATTGTAAATTATAGTAAAACACTATGGAGCTGGTAGTTGTCAAGGAAGAAACTAAAGAATTCACCCAATGGGTTCTCAATTAGAAGAGATAGAGACATCTTAGAACGCATAGAAAAACTCAAAAGTAAAAAATGGCTCCCTACAGGAGTACGTACAAAAACAACTTATTATTATCAAAGAAACAAATGCAAAATATATCCTTAAAACAAACAAAAACAAACTATTTTCTTCTTGCGGTGCTGTACCTTTATTGAAGCGTTGGTTGGCTCTGCCCATGAGAATGTGACTACACCTTTCTTATTAATTTGCTACACGGAAAAGTTGCTCTAAAACCAGCTCGTTCCAAGCTCTAAATTCCGCAACCATCAGAGCCTTATACGACCAATCCATATCTTACTTTCTAGTTTTCCTTAATAATCAGGCAAGGAATATGCATTTACTGTCTCTCATTACATATCCAAGTTAGCTAGTTATAGTGTGAATTATTCAGCATTCTCCGGTAGCACCGCATCTCAAACGTGTCTATTTTATTTATTGTGTCGGCCTTTTACGTCAATGTTTTGCATCCATAAGGAAAATAGACCATCTATAACATTTGAGTGTTCTTAATCTTGTTTGACTTAGGTTTCTGTTGGTAAGGATTGGGTTACATTTACTGATTTACTTATACCAGAAAGATTTCTGTTGTTATATGTTCATACTTTAAGATAAAATCTTTTTCTTTAATGTGGTATAATGTACAGTGTGTGAGGGAGTTATTATTTTAACTTAAAAAGTAGACTATCATATCAGACCTTATCAAAGGCTTGACTCACATCTAAACAAGCAGTTTGCAGAACTTTTCTGCTTATATTTTATTTATTTAGTCCATAATTTCATGTTTCTGCTGAATCGTTTATACTTTATTCTAAAGTCAAATTGGTTTTCTTCTGTTAAGGATTCAGTTGACTTATAAGCAGTCTTTGTAAAAGTTTTCCAAGGACTGGTAGTAGGTTAATGGGTCTATATGAAGTTTGATGAATTCCAGCTCTGAAAGTACTAGTTTTTTCCTTATCAGTGCATAGCTATTACTTTTATGAATTCGTGGAATTTGCATATTTTAACAAGTGCAACTTTTTGCTCTACTTGTCATGTATACCAAGCGTTCGTTAAAAGATATTATTCTTTTTATTTTTAATAGGTCCTTTTAGTTCTTGGCAAGCTTTGTGTTTGTGTTAAGCAAAGTCATTTGCATTTGAAAGATGATTTTTTTACAGTTGTACCATTTCTAATGATGAGTTGTGTCACTTGTTGTCTAAGGGTTTCAATTTTTGCTGTCATTTGGTTTATTATTTGCTCTTGGTTGGCAATTTTCACTTGAAAATCAATATTTTCATTAAAATCTTACACATATGTTGTCTGTGCGGTTGTAGGGACGTATAAGTGGAGAGGTTTTGTGAGATATGTAGCCAGGGTTTGGTGTACTCTAAAATTGATGTGACACTCACCTAGGTTACACCCCCAAACCAATTAAATTACAAAAAATCTACTTACTTTAATTTACTTAACCTTGCAACTTGTTTGTCAGTCAGTGGTTTTTTGGGCATTGCACCCGGCATGGCCGGAGGAGGAGGAGGCATTCCTGGTGGTGGAGGTGGTGGTGGTATATTAGACTGTGAGAGTCTTCTCATAGACGCCTCCCTTACGAGAGCATTTCGTTTCGTGGGTACTTCCTGAAACGAAAATATAGTGTATAAACATACTTATACGTACAAAGATTACTACAGTTTATATTGAATTTGCAAATAAATAGTAAATAAATATTTATTGTAATAAAAATGTAAAGAATAAATTCTTAATAAAGTATTACAACTATGGATAGAAAGTAAAATTCCAATATATTATGTTGCAATCATACTAAGCTTTTGTTTATTACTAGAAATCAAATCTACAAAACCTATGGAACAGTTTTTTAGGAGCTATAAGTTTAGACAGATGCTACATAAATAAACTCAAAAAACTTTAATAGGCAAAATATTTTAATTTTATAAATGTTTTTTAGATATTTTTGAGAAGTAATAAATTTTTTTTTTATTAAAAAAAACTTTATAAAAGGTATATTTATTTTTATAAAACCCTCACGAGCTAAGTCACAGAACGTTTTCGGAATAAATATTCCATCTGCAGTACTGCTACTAGGTATGCATGTTTTAAACTACTAAATATATGGATGAAAACCCTTTAAACGTTATTTAATTGGTTGCGTTGATACATGGTTGCTGATAACTATGTAGGATGTGTAAATTTTAAGCAGATTCATTTCATGGCAACTTAAGCTCTCAACATGGGTTACTGGTCCGAAGGCGTAGCCTCAAAATAGACTTTAAGTAACAACTCCTTTTAGAGAGACAATCTGTGCATAAGTCTTGTAAATCGTGGTAGATCTTTCTGTTTTGTTACGACAGCTATTCATATTAGCTCTTTAGTAATTCACTGATAGCTGATACTGAAGAATAAGGAAAGTGACTCAATAGCAGACCGATTTTTGGTTCTGTAGACATGATGTTGTCGTATATTTACCTCTATAGACCTATTTAATAACCTTAAAATGGCACATGGGATTGTGTTTTTTAATAAGAGGTTGATTAATTTTCTTTAACTTCCTGATGAGCATGGAATACTCAGAACTTTCTACCATCTATCTCTATTTCTAACTAGGTTTATCAGCTCGTCTTAATGATCAGTGCTTCCTTGTTAATAGTCCTCCTCCAGGTTTCTCGGGGTCTATTTCGCCTTCTCGCTTCCTGGTCATTTCAGCTCAGAGTTTTCTTTTCAATAGCAGCATATGATTTCCTAATAGTGTGCTCGTGCCACCTCTACTTCCCGTCTCTTATCATCTGCATTGCAGTACTAGTTTTTTCTGTATCACGGTTCTTCGTTTGAAATGGTCTCAGGCTATCAAATATTTATGATTCGTCTGAGACTACAGTTGGTAAACATGCGGTAATATTCTTTGGTTACATTCTGTAAGTCTCTCATATCTATTGTTCTGTAAAGTAATGGTATTTAATATTAATTTCCGCCTTCTTTTATTAATTCTGACCCCGTGTTGTCTACTCTTGACGACTTTTTTTTTGGTCTAATAACTGCTTCTTTCATTTCAGCAATCGAATGAGAGTTTATTTCTCTGTTATCCATTTAATCCAGTATAATTCCGTCAGATAGTGCATTCTCGTTTTCTTCAAACTTTTCTTTGGTCTTTGTTGGTTTTTTTATTTTTCATTTTGCTTTAGCTACTCAATGGGATTCATTAACGATAACTTAAACAGTCCATCTAATATGATTTAATTATCACTATAAACTTAATTTTATATTTATAAATTTGTAATATAGCATGAATTCTATAGTAAAGCGTTATTTTAGTTTATTCCGGTTTAAGTGAGATTTTAGTAACAAATCAAACCGATAACAAGAATTTCTATAATAAATATCATCAATTTATCTTTATAACAACTGTCACTGGGAGTATAAAATTAATTGTATATTCATATTCATTTTGATCAATTAAATTATCGCCACAACACCTATTTCACTAATATGATAATAAAGTTGCCTACTATCCAGGAGAAGTAACGTATGTACAAAGAATATAGACGCTTAGAAGCGTCTATATTCTTTGGTATGTATATTAAAAATTATTAAGACAAAATTTAAATTATGAAATTTCAGATTTCAGTAGGCAAATGTATCAAATTCGTTTGAAAAAAAATACATGTTGATGAGAAATATAAATCTATGGTACAATGTGCTATAAGGTTAATGTGATATCTATTTCTGTGTGTCCATTTTCTGCCATTCGACTAATGTAAGTATGTCATTATTGTTTTCAAAATTGCACCTATTTATTTATATTGTCTATACTACACGTATTTCTGATACCGTCACTTCTTTATTGCTTCACTTGCTTTCAGGTATGTTCCTGTTGTAATTTATATAAAAAATAAAAAGTTGGAAAAGGGGAAGAATACTACTTGAAGTGTGTAAAAGATTTTAATTCATTCCTAGCTAAGCGCTTTCGGTTTACAAAGCCATATTCAGAGGTATGGTTAAATATAAAGTATCTACTAGGAGAGATCATGTGATAAGCGGAAAATTGCTGATTCCTGTAAATATAAAGTATCCTACTAGGAGAGATCATGTGATAAGCGGAAAATTGCTGATTCCTGTTTTTCTTTTCTTTTTTAACCCTTATCCGGGCAAGGTGGGTCCAACAGGCCTGAGACCTCAATTCTTTTTTCATAAACTGACAAAAAAAAATTAATTGAATTTTATGCATCACTGAATTTGTTTAGAAGTATGTTTCCTTCAAACAAGATCTTCAAACCCTGTTGAATGCTGTAAACAACGAATGCACTGAAAAGGGCTTAACAATCAACGAAAAAAAAACAAAATGGATGGTGGTCGGAAAAATTAATATCGAAGACTCAGTACTAAGATTAGATAACAAAATCCTGGAAAGGGTGGAACACTTTAGATATCTGGGTAGCTGGATTGACTGCAGGGTTGAAAGTGACGAGGAAATTTCGACCAGAATAGAACTCGCACGGAAAAACTTTATTAACTGGCGTTCTGTATTATGCAGTAGAAGTCTGTCGTTGACCACACGTCTAAGAGTATTGAAGTGCTACGTCTGGTCCACTTTGTTCTATGGATGTGAAACCTGGACAACAAAAATAAAAAATCTTAACAAATTAGAAGCGTTTGAGTTATCGTGTTACCGTCGCATGCTCAGAATCCCGTGGACAGCACACATATCTAACGAACGCGTGCTAGAGACCGTGCACAAAGAGCGAGAATTGATTAACATCATCAAAATGAGAAAGGTCCAATACTTCGGTCATATAATGAGAGGACCTAAATATCGCTTACTCCGGTTAATCATTCAGGGCAAAATCGAAGGAAAACGTTGGGTCGGAAGAAAACAACTGTCCTGGCTGCGTAACATTAGACAATGGACAGGTCGAACGGTCGAGGAACTGTTTCATCTAGCTGCCGACCGAGAATCATTTCATCAGCTTGTCAATATGACGATAGCCAACGCTTGAATACAAGCACGGCACACAAAGAAGAAGATGTTTCCTTCAATATAGTCATGAGCTATTTAAAATATTCATTATCATTTTTGAAATTATTGCGTCGAAAGAATTTTGTCACGTAAAGGGGCAACACGGGCCGGTCGGACCCTATTTGTACATATACCTAAAGTCTAAATCTTTGTTACAGAAGTTAATCTGGCAGTCAGGTAATGTTTTTTGTGGATTATCTAAACGACTTTTATGATTCCGGAAATCCAATAATAAAGTCTAAACTTGTAACAAACAACATACCTAAACAATTCTTTGATGTGAACATCAAATAGATGCTTATAATAGGTGTTATATCTATCCTAAATAAATTTTAAAAACTGGTAATCATTGTTGGAATGCAATATTGTTAGTTATGTACCTATACATATTTTGAAATAAATAATGCATCTGCTCCCAGTCGTTTGATATCGATGTTAGTGTCGACAACTAGCTCCTAAAATTATATTTGTGGTATCCGCATCTATTGAAATAAATGATCATCACTAAATTAAAGACGTTATTATTGTTTTCTCAAACACGTGTACATGAAATATATATAAGAATACTTATTCTAGGTTATATCTTATACCTATTAAGAAGTTAGTCATAAACTTCTACCCTGTAGAGGTGGAAGATAACGTACTTGATATAACTGTTACAGGGTGTATACATTACAATATTGAATTACAGTGAAAGTAGATAGTGCGAATAAAATGTCCCGAAAACCATATCAGCTGCAGATCTGCAAGATGTTGCTAATCATTTATTGGATTCCGATTATGAAGAATCTCCTGAAGTAGGTGGCATTGAAAGTGACTCTGAAATTGAAGATCATCTTTCGGAAGCAAGTGAAGAGAATAATCAGCAAGTAGTATTGAGTGATAATGAAGAAAAATGTATAGCTACAAGTTCCCAGATTTTAGAGTGTGTAATTTTTGAAACTAAGGATGGAATTAACTGGAACAGTCAACCACAACCGACAGGACGTATGCGATCCTGCGACATACTAAAAAGCAAAGTGCACAAAGTAGTATTAGCCCCTGGCCAAAGTGTAGATGATCCTGTTGATTACTTTTGTTTTTTTGTGGACGAAAAAATTGAGAACAAAATAGTGAAGAGTACAAATAAAGAAGCTGAAAATGTCCTGGGGATAGAGAACTGGAAATATTGCGATTCTACAGAGCTATATGCCTTTATTGGACTACTACTAATTGCAGGGCACCTGAGTGCCAACATCCATAATGTAGATATTCTTTGGATGAAGTTTTATCGACCTACTATATTTAAAGCTACCATGGAGTTAAAACGATTCAAAAATTTGCTAAGATTTGTTCGATTTGACGATAAGGACACGAGGTCTGAACGTAGAAGGAACGACAAATTAGCAGCAATACGCGATGTGTGCAATTGAGTCAACCAAAACTTTCAGAAATACTATTTACCAGGAAAAAACATAACGGTAGATGAGCAACTTGTTCCGTATCGAGGTAGGTGTCCTTTCAAGCAGTATATGCCTTCAAAGCCAGATAAGTATGGCATGAAAATATGATGGGCCTGTGACTCGGAAACCTTTTAGGTGGAATATCTTTTTTTAAATCTAGACAATTTAAATTTAACTTTAATAAAAGGTCAAAAAAGAATATTAGAAAAATATGGGTAAATATGAATAGTACATTCAAGAACAAGGAACAAAGGACTCTACACTGGACTTCACAAAAAACACATTAAAAAATTTGGTTATGGAACGGATGTCAGAACCCTACCATTTTATTGGAGTTGAAGAAGCAGATCTGCGTCCGAGATAACGTCACTATATATAGTGACGTGACGGGTGCGAGTTAAACATCAGCTGGGTCAATTCAATTCAAATTACTGTATTTTAGGGAAAACTCCATCAAAATGAGTTTAGTACAGCTCAAAATGTTCATTTTTCATTGTACTATAGTCCCCATTAACATGATACTAAATTTTTTGATCTTATATCAGCAAAAAATCGTTATAAACAAATTTGATGGTTTTTTACACCTAAATTCTATACTTTAAACTGATGTAACGTCGTCAAAAATTGATAAAATGTAATTTTTCAAAATTCATTTTCGAGCTTGTAATCAAAGTTTTAAAATGGAGTGCTTTAAACCTTTTTACATTAAGCAGAAGCAAAATTATAGTATACTCCCTCTATAACGAACACGGTTATTACGAAGTTTCGCTTATAACGAGATACATTAGATGTCCCGTGAAATTTCTATTGAACTATAACCCTCTATAGCGAAACAAATTTGGTTATAACAAGAGAAAATAAGATCCAAAAACGTTTTTTTTTACGTTTTTGGCCCGGCTGTGGCTATAAATAAATACCCTTTTTAACTGCCGCCCGCAATAAACTTCTTACAATTTATGATTCTTATGGAGGTCATACACGTTAGAGTTGGCATGATGGGTTTAACCTTGCATACATAACCGACAGGCAAGCTTTAGCGTGTATATGATAAAACTATACAGTTATCGGTGCATGTACATGCAACCGGGCAAATATGAAAATTCATATTTTATGCCGCTCGGTTTTGCTTGCCTGCGAGCATACACTAGCGTGTGTGGAGTCCGGCGAGCTTGCCTGCCATAGTTCTCATAGCATCACATGTTTCAGGTATTATTCGGCCCAAAGCCTGAGGTGATATAATAGCAGAATATATGAGACACTTGTATGTTCTTCCTTTTGCAAGAAATCTTAATGTTACTGATAGTCTCTCATGTGCTGCTATTGGTTTCTTCATAACAGTATCTTGTCTTTGTATTAACGAAGTAATCAAAGATAATAGTTTTTTAAATAAAGTTTTTCATTAATTCGTAAATAATTGTTGTAATCTGTTGTTTTAAATCTCAATTCATTTATTAAATTTACGTGGAAGAAATGTTTTCTTTTTAATAACCAGCGTTTAGACCATTCAGTGCGATCTCTCTTTTTTTTTCTTTTCTGAAGAATAAGTCTTAAGCCAAGTACAGCTATCACATCGTTGTCCTCCATTGTAATTTGGTAGGTATATACCGCACAAAGTACTGTAGGCGTCCTGCACACACCGTCACGTAGCTTAACAGAACAGTTAATGGCAAAACTGTGCATGCAAACCCTAACGTTTATGTGTAATATGGAACTCGGTTATACCTGTCGGTTATGCATGCAAGGTTAAAACCATAATGCAAACCCTGACGTGTATGGCCTCCATTACTGGAAAATTTACAATTTATGATTCACAAGTGTCATTGTAGGGAGTTGACCATTCGCACCTAATAATATAGGTCCTCATAGACAAGATGTGGAAAGTGTTTTAAACGTTGTCAGAAACTTTATCCAAAGACAAAACGCAAATGAAAAAGCATAAAACTGTTTCTCTCTCTCCAATGGCGCTACAGCCCAAATCGGGCCTTGGCCTCCTCCAAACTATGCCTCCAACCTTGTCGGTCCCGCGCCGATCTTCTCGAGGTTCTCACGTCTAGCAAATTTTGCGCGTCCGCTGCCACTTCATCCTCCCATCTTTTCCGTGGCCTTCCTTTTGGTCTTGCGCCATGCATTTTACTATCAAGAGCTCTTTTCGGCAATCTTTTTGTCTCCATTCTTACTACATGACCAGCCCAGCGAAGTTTGTGAAGTTTAACGAATTCTGAGATCGGTGTCTCTTTGAACAGTTGGTAGAGTTCATGGTTATACCTGGATCTCCATATTCCGTTTTCGTTAATAGGTCCAAATATCTTTCTTAGGACTTTTCTTTGGAAGACTTCCAATTTTCTTTTTGTCTCTTCTGTCATCACCCATGTCTCGCATCCATAACACACTATTGGTCTGATAATAGTTTTGTAGACCCTGATTTTCGATCTCCAGTGTGTGTTTTTGGAGCGAAACACATGATCGAGTGCAAAAAAGCTTTGTTTCCCTTTACTATTCTTCTTTGGATTTCTGGTTCTTCTGTTCCATCCGTGTTTAATGTAACTCCTAAATATGTGAAACTTTCTACCGTTTCAATATGGTCATCTAATTCCACTGTGCGTCTGTTTCTACTAGCTCTTGCCTGTGTTAACTTTTTTGTCTTTTGAATATTTATTTCTAGTCCGGTCTCTTTTGCCTTTGATTTTAATTGTGAATATATTTCTGCCGCCTCTTCTGTTCTGCGAGACATGATGCTGATATCATCGGCATAGGCGGCAATCTGTATTGATTTATTTGTAAGGAGATTACCTCTTCCTACATTCAGCTGTTTTATCACATATTCCAAGGTCAGGTTGAATAGTGTCGGTGCCAGCCCGTCTCCTTGATTTAATCCTTGGGCTATCGTAAACTTTTCAGTGAGCTCATTTTGGACTCTGACAGTTGCTATTGACGAATCCATTGTTGTTTTTACCAGTCGGATGTATTTTTGGGGGATATTAAAGCTATGCAATATTTGATATAACTTGTTCCTATTAATTGAGTCGTAGGCTTGTTTGAAATCTATGAATATGTTGTGGACGTCAATGTCGTATTCCCACGATTTGTTTAAGATTTGTTTTACTGTGAATAGTTGGTCAGTTGTAGATCTTCCTTGTCGGAAACCGGTTTGATATTCCCCGACAATATTTTTAGTTAGTTGTTGGAGTCGTTTGTTTAGTATGTAAGTAAAAATTTTGTACGCCGTGCACAAGAGGGTTATGCCGCGATAATTTTCGCATTTCAGTTTATCCCCATTTTTATAAATTGGGCATATAATCCCGGTTTTCCAATCATTAGGGATCTTTTCATCATTCCAAATCTTGTTCATGAGCACATGCATTTGTCCTACTAGGTGATCGCCACCTAATTTATATAGCTCAGGTGGGACGTTGTCAATACCTGGAGCCTTATTGTTCTTTTGTGCTCGTATTGCCTGTTTTACCTCTTCCATCGTTGGGGGTTCTATATTTTCGGTGTCTCCCTCATTGTGATGCATGTCCATATGCTCTTCATTTTCTTGTGTCCCTAAAAGAGTTTGGAAATAGGTTTTCCAGAATGATTTTATTTCTTTTGGATCACTGGTTATTTGCCCTTCTTGATTTCTGCATAGATTTGTTCGGGGTTTGTATCCTTCTCTTAAATTGCTTAGATATCTGTACGCCTGTCTTATATTGTTGCTTTGAAGATTTTCTTCCATTTTCTGTATATTGCCGTTTTCGTATCTTCTTTTCTCTGTTCGGCATATTTTATCTGCCCTCCGTCTTGCATCTTGGTAACTTGCCCTTCTTTTTCTGGTTCTTCTTTCCATATATTTCTTGTGTTCTTCATTTCTTTTCTGTA
This sequence comes from Diabrotica undecimpunctata, assembly GCF_040954645.1. Taxonomy (NCBI): domain Eukaryota; kingdom Metazoa; phylum Arthropoda; class Insecta; order Coleoptera; family Chrysomelidae; genus Diabrotica; species Diabrotica undecimpunctata. The sequence continues at coordinate 12,308,071 of NC_092807.1, forward strand.
TGGCCTTATTACACTCGTCATTGAACCATTCCCTTTTTGTATCTTTCTTTTTCTTGCCTATGATTTTTCTTGCTGCGTCAATAACTTTTGTTTTGATTTCTTCCCAATGTTCTTCGGTACCTAGACTGCCTGTGTCTGTCAGTGTTTGTGTTATTTCTCTTTCATAGTTCTGTTTGACATCTTGTTGTTTCAATTTTTGTATATCTAGCTGTTCTGTTCTTTGTTCCTGTCTTTCCCTCCTGTTTCTCGGAATTCTGCATCTGTATTTTATCTGTACTAGGAGATGGTCAGATCCGCAACATGCTCCTCTTTGGATTTTCACATCTTGTATGCTTGTTGCGGCCCGTTTGTCTATCAAGACATGATCAATTTGGTTAGCGGTTGTTCCTGCAGGCATAATCCATGTCGCTTTGTGTATGTCGGGGTGTGGGAAAAAAGTCGAACTTATGACCATGTTTTTTCTACTGGCAAAGTTGATGATAAGTAATTCTCCATTTTCGTTGGTATTTTGATGGAGTGAATGTTTACCAATGGTTCCTAAGAAAAGTTCTTCTTAAAAAAATAAAACTGTTTCACATCTTTAGAAAATATAATAGATAGAATACTGGACAATTTAAAGCAGTTGAAAATGACAGACTTCTTCCAATTGCTGAAGCAATAGTTTATGTTATCCTTGAAAATACGCTTTATACAGATACAGAATACAGATTTTTTTAATGTATATCATTGACAATAAAAGTAAACAACTTTTTTTTCAAAAATGCCATTCAAACAATATTTAGTATCTTATATTGCTCCGAATGGCTTCACTATAGGAAGTTAATATTTTAGAAAACTACATCATATGTATGCACAGTATTATTGTTGTTTGATATAACGAGATCGGCTTATAACGAGGTAATTAGTCTGCATTTCAGTTCTCGTTATAGAGGGAGTCTACTATATAAGCTAAAATGTCTTATAGTCCATAATTTGATATTTTACACAAATACATTTGCAATATCTCAGCATCTGATACACCGATTTTAACGTTTCAAAGTTTATTTGGTTTGTTTTTTTTTTATAAACAAAAATCGATTTAAAAAAAGGATATATCTTTATTAGTTTATTAGTTATACGCATTTGAGAAATTAAATTGTTAATAACAAATTCCTGCTTAAAAAATCGGATTATCATGTTAAAGATTTGGATTTAGCTAGTCAAAATATAAAAATCAGTTAAAAAATGCCATGGAGCTCAATCGGCCACGAAACGCCCCTTCGGGTTCTTCCCGAATCTTCTCAATCTTCTCACGACAACAGTGTAATAAAACGTTTTGTTACTACGCTATACAGAAATGTGTGTTCACTGTGCAGTAAAAGACGATTTATTGGAACTGTTCTAATAATAATCGAAAATGCCTATTACGAAACCTTATAACAGATCAAATTTATGGCAAGTTTATTACATTGCTGTATTGACTTCAACGTTTAATAACCGTTTTAGTACAACAATAATTTTATTAGAAATAAATTGATTATATTATTTTTTCTTGTCTTATTTACAACTAAATAACTTAGGGACTTACCTGAAATACTAATAACTCGTACAGCTAATTCAGATTCAGAATAGAACTTGATTTTACAAAAAATGATCCACGCGATCGCTCACACTACACTGCCATCGAGTGGATTTGTTTAAATTTAGAGACTTTGGCAACTGAAAATGCTCAAGAGGTGATTGATTGGATAATTGCAACGCAAATCATTTCATTTTCAATCGTGATTCACTTGAATAAGGTCAAGGAAATTGCAAAGAGAAAAGTAAGCCAGACGGGAAATTATTTTTGAAGTTGTTATGAAGATGGTGCATAAAATTAGATGCATTTTCAGCAAGAAAAAATGTATCTAATTGCAATTTTTTAACTCATATTTTACTTAAAATAGTAGAGAAAATTACAAAGAAAAAATAATTTAGACAGGAAATTATTTTTGAAGTTGTTATTGTGATGGGTAGCTCTATTAGACACCAGATTCAGTAAAATGCAAGTTTAATTACAAGAAAAAGATGTGAAAGCAAAAAACAGGAGTTTCTATTACTGTTCACAAGAAACTAACTAAAAACATTAAAAGCTGGGAATAAGTAGACGAGCAAATCATAACAATGGACATTTATGGAAATTGGCAAACAGTTGTCTTTATAAATGACAAAAGATGAATTTAACTAATAACTAAGGGACTTCCTAAGAAATATAAATCAGAACAAATAAATTTGCATACTGTGAGACTTTAACGTCAGAGTCGGAAGAAAAAAAGTAATTCCTATCTATCTATCTATATAAGGATTTTTACAGCTGTCGCCGCCTTCCTTCTTTCAGCCAACGTCTCCAGTCCTTTCTGTTCTGCCATTCTCCATCTCTAAGGTCTCGTCTTTCCATGGCCTCGTCCACTTCATCCCTCCACGATCTTCGGGGTCTTCCTCTTTTCCTCCTTCCTATTGGGCTCCAATCCGAAATCTTTGCTATCCACCTTGTATGATCTGTTCTTCTCACATGTCCATATCAAATTAAACATTTTTCTTTGATGTAGCTGAGTATGTCTTGTTCTACTGCCATTCTTCGTTTTATCTCCTTATTTCTTTTATTGGGGTAGTGATGCGTCTCAAACAGCATCTCCTACTCAAATGTCAACCTCACCTTCACGTTGGTGAACCCTGTTGTCACAAACGAGGCTCTGACGACCGAGTATCCGCGGTATAACTGTAACAGCCGGAATTAAGGAAATGTAATTCCATTATGGGTAGTGGGTAGGAACTCCTTGGAATTCCTTGGATAGTCCTATCAGGAAAAAATGAATCATTCCCTGCCCCCCACAGATTCCAGGTGTTTCCTGACCCGGGAAACTAGTACCTGCTTAGGCTCCCTAGTCCAGGGTTACGGATGAAGACCACAACGGCAGTCACGACGGAGAGAGAGACCTTCGGTACGGCGAGGATGGTGGAAGTGGCGACTCCGGATTTTAGGGTTTGTATAGAATCACGCAGCGTCTGATCCAGAGTGGCCGGCTGCAAACAGCGTCGGATCCAAAAGTAATTCCATAGTGGGGAAATGTAATGAACAAAGAGTAAACAACAATGGTAAATGACTCTTAGATATATGCCAAAGATTGGACTTAAAGGTTATGAATGATTTTTTCCCTCACAAAGAAATCCGTAAAGGCTTTAGCGGGATAAGATGGTAAAATATAAAATATGCACTCGGCTAGATTGTTATTTGAGATTAGGAGCTCGAAAGTATATATTCAGAAACCTCTTTAGCCAAATTTTTAGCTCCCTAAATGGCCCCATAGGTCCCCTATCGCAAAAAATGTTGAGCTTTGAGGATTTTTCGGAGCGAAAATGACAACTCTAACTCCGTTGTTCAAAAGAATGAAAAAATACACGAAAAATGATTATTTAGAAGTTTGACAAAAATTATCTACATAATCTAAAAAAATTTTCAAAAAATCAAATATTTTTCCTGAGCTCAATTTTAATCCAAAAATCTGAAAAAAATCTGAGTGTTTTTGGGCATTAAAATATATGTGCATGAATTTTTTGAAATTTTTTAAGGTAAAGAATCGCTCAGAAATTTTTTTTCCTTTTTTTTTTCGAAAAAACACATTTGTTTCCCTAGGGGACCCTTGAGGTCACATAGGGAGCTAAATTTTGGTAAATCAGTTTTTAAATATGTACTTTCGTACTTTCGAGTACATAATCCTAAATACAAACCCAGCCGCGTGCAAATTTTACCATCTTATCCCGTTAGCTTTACATTAATACAACTAAAGAAAAAACCACAACCAATTATTGACTATCTGATCCAGCCACAAAAAATAAAACTAAAAACAAATGACGTAAGGGCCTATCGTAGTGCAGAATGTGGGTCTGACCATCACATGTCGGTAGCTAAAGTTCCTATTAACTATAAAAAGAATACCATACCAACCTATAACGAAAATAGCACCGAATCCAAACCTAAAGCCATAAAATATAATATCCATAGCTTAATAGAGAAATCTACAAAATTCCTCTACAAGACAAGACTGGCTGCAATGGTAGGAACTGTAGATGAAATAGAAACAGCAGAAGAGCTAAGCAGCAAGGGAAGTTTTGGGATATTTGGACAAAAGCAGAAAAGAAAGTCCCGAATGGATCACAGATAAGATAAAGGAAATACCACATTAAAAGACAAATGCATATATGACTTGGTTCCGAACAAAATATCCAGAAGACAAAAAAAACGTATGTATCACTGAACCGAGAAACCAAAAGAATGGTGTTATACAAAGAAAACGAACTCTATGGGCGAGATTGTGATAATGTAGAGGGATATCATGGAAGTATTAGAGTAACTTAAACCTGGAAATTTATTAAGATTGTACGAAAAGAAAGAAAGGAAACAGAAAATATAGATCTAATCAAGAACTAGAAGTGGGAGATTCATTATAAGAAACTGCTGGAAGAAAACAGAAAAAAATTTCTGGCAGAAATTGACGAAGTTAACATTAATACCGAAGAAGCGGTACAGTTAATAAGTAAAAATGAAATTAAAAAAGAAATATGAGAAATGAAAAACGGTAAAGCTTCAGGGCGTGGAAACATTCCCATTGAACTAGTAAAACATGGACTAGACACTGTTGGAAATGCTATGGGATTGTAAATTCATTAACGTTACTAGTTTTATGAGAAGATTAAACAGCGAAATCCTTAAAAAGCGAATAGAGGCGGAGTAACAAGAAATAGAAGAACAGTGCGGCTTCTAGGCAGGACGGTCCTGTATGGACAATATTTTTACTCTACAAGTAATAGAGAAACGCGTTCCCAGAAATCTTGCCAATCTTATTTTCATAGATCTTGAAAAGGCCTACGACATAGTACTTTAAAAATCTCTATTTAAAGTTGTGACAAGAATGGACCTAAAGAAAACGTATATCGGAGCTCTACCCAACATCTATAAGAATCGGCCGAGTATTGTTAAGACGAAAAATTACTTTTCAGAACTATTTCGAGTAACACCTGGTCTTAAACATGGATGTTGCCTATCCCCTACTTTATTTAAAATTTAGATTTAAGGGGCATTACAGAAATGGAGACAAAAATGTTCAGTATGGGAATCAAAATCGGCGAGAGCTACCTGACTACATTATTCTTCGCTGATGTTCAATTAATAATAGCAAACTGCGAAGAATATATAGATTCCATGCTAAGGAAACTTAAAGATGAATACGAACAATTAGGAATGAAAGTTAATGTAACCAAAACAGGAACATTTACGAATTGCAAAGGAAAATTAAGATCTAAGAAGAATACAAATGTTTAGGCAGGATTATATCTGACAATGGTTCATATGAGTGTGATGTCCGACGCAGAACTCAACAGGGACAAAAGTGTATATGTATTATGAATTCTTTACTTTGGTCCAATCAAATTTCCACTAGTACAAAATTGATAATCTAAAGAGGAATTGTAGAGTCAATATTGACATATGGATCAGAATGCTGGAATATGACGGTAAAAAAACAAAGAAAAAAGAAGACTCGGTAGAAATGGATTTTCTCCGAAGAGCGTGTCCAATATTTAAACTAGAGCAAATACCAAATAGTGAAATTAGATGACTTACGAAACGAATACCTAGAGCAAGTGAAAGAATAAAGACAATTGATATGGTATGATCTGTTATGATTGATATTGATACCAACGATAGAAAATTATGAAGAAATGAGGTTAGGAAATTGGACCTAGTAAAAAATTAAAGTCAAAAAGAATGATAACACAACTACACAAAATTATACTATAAAGAGTATATAGTACGAATATTCTGGCGTTCAATAATTTGTGATCACTTTCAATCAAACCATACGTCTGTTAATATATTACATATAAGTAAAAAAACTGGTAGCAACCTCGTAAACGAGACATCTTCTCTCACTTGAAATATGGAAATGAATATAAAAAAGAATCAAATAAGTACAAAGTTGTAATATGTCTATGTATTTGTAATATATTTTTACATTTTCATGATCTTCGAAAATTGATCAACTTATACATATTTTGCTATGTTGCGTAACAAACACTCACCTTGTCAATTTCAACTTCATCGTCGGACGTTAACGTATCACTTCTAGCTAAAGACGGCTTCCTAGGAGGACTCTTCAAGACTCTTTCTGAAGCTTTTTGTAAAGTCGGAAGATTGTGAATTTTGTGATCCTTTTTAGGAGGAGATTTTTCCCTCTGTGGAACCGGTTTCAGCGCTGGTTTCTGAAAGAAACTTTCTTTCGCCCCATTTTCCTGAGGTTCTTTGGGTTCTGCTTTTTTAATCTTCTTTAATTGGACTCCAGCTGTAACGTTATTTTGCTTTTAAAAATACTTACATATGATTTAGTACGTATGGACTACAAAGCCGAGGGATATTTTTAAGGAACCATTTGACTCAGCATGAATCACATATAAATCTGAAGCTACTTACTATTTTAATAGTAATAAGTTTAAAATAAGTTTATTGACGTCAATAAACTTATTTTAAACTAAGTTGAACTTAGAAACTAAACTTTGAAAGTTAAAGGGAAAATTCTATAAAACAGCCATAAGACCAGCTATGATGTACGGAACTGAATTTTGGGCAGTTAAAAAAAAGGAACAACGAATGCATGTGGCGGAAATGAGATATGACCCAAGATAGACACTTATGGAGTAATATAATTAAGGAATCCGGGCCCCCAAAGGGATAAAGGCAAAGAGCATGATGATGATAATATGAATACAACAATCGAAAAAATGCCCATGTATGATCCCAGCATAGAATCGTGTAGCCCACATAGCCCAAGATAGTAAAGATAATGAAATACATATACACAGTACTGCACTAAATATTCTAAATATAAATAGAGGTACTCTAAATATAAATAGTTGATAGAAAAAGAACACATGCAACATTAGATAGAATAATAAAGCATATAAACATATACAAGCATAGAAACAAATAAAATTATTCACATTTTCTGAAGCAATTTCAAAATCAATAACAACAACGTAAATATCTCTCTCGATATGTTTATACCGTCAATTTAAAATATTTTTAGGCTAAAAATGTTAGTATTAGGATTTCTTTAAATTTATAAATAATTCTATTTTGTAAAATTTCCTTTAAGCTTGCGAACTATTGGCGGTTACTAATGATTTGACAAAAATTGCATAGTGCTAGTGTTGATAATAGTCCAAGAGCCAGCGAAAATGAGTTTCGAGGAATATACAGTCAACTTCCATTCAGTCGCGAGCGCGTGATCACCCTCATCATCAACCCTGATTAACACCCTCAAAATCATTGATTAATGACCCCTATTAATGAATGATTTTCTATTAATGAACGATTTCAATGTAGGCAACACAACATACATTGCTTGCATAAATTAATTAAACGCTCTGTGATTGGCAGTGACCTGTGTTGTAGGCAACCAAACATATACCTACATATTTATATCACAGTATAGACAACAACGGATATGAAAATAGAACTTTTGAGACATATGGTAATCTAAAAATGCCTACTGGTGATTTTGTTAACTTTATTAGTATACTTGACTGTCTATTTCACAAGAATTTTGACATATTAGCTGTACAGCCGAATATTATTAAAACATATGTTTCTCTATTTAGTACCATAAATTTTAGCCACCCTTGTGAACAATTTCCACTAAAATATTGTAGAACTTTATTTAGCTTTGTACGTTTATACTATTCATTAAAATTCATGAAGAGAAATTTGAAACTGAAAAACATGAAAATATAACCAAAAGAAAAAATAATAAATTGATTATTTGGAAACATCAATAAAGCATTATTTACTTGTTTATATCAATATAAAAAGTCAAAATACTCTTTTTTTATTACAGTGATCAGATAATATCGATTAATAGTTAATATACCTATTTAGGGGTTTTCTTCACATTATCTTATGTTTTTAGTGAGATGTAACTAAAATATCTGATCATATTCCATAAAAATGTATTAGAGTATTACTTCTAATTAATTAATACTTAATTATATTGACATTAATCAAGATCAAGTAAAAAACAATGTAAAATATCATTCAAAATCACATTTGAACAAAAGCAATTGTGTATAGAATAATCCATACTCCTAAATTGCTTTAGCTAATTTCTTTTCATATTCCTTTGGCATATTAATTGCAAAGCCGAATATTATTAAAATAAAATATTGTATAACTTTATTTAGCTGTGTATGTTTGTACTATTCATTACAATTCATGAAGAGAAATTTCAAGACTGAAAAACATGAAAATATAACCAAAAGAAAAAATAATAATTGATTATTTGGAAACATCAATAAAACATTATTTACTTGTTTATAACAATATAATAAGTCAAAATACTCTTTTTTATTACAATGAACAGATAATATCAATCAATAATTAATATACCCATTCAGGGGCTTTCTTCACATTATCTTATGTTTTTAGTGAGATGTAACTAAAATATCTGATCATATTCCATAAAAATGTATTAGAGTGTTTCTTCTAATTAATTAATAATTAATTATATTGACATTAATCAAGATCAAGTAAACAACAATGTAAAATATCATTCAAAATCACATTTGAACAAAAGCAATTAATTATCCATAGAGAATAGTCCATACTCCTAAATTGCTTTAGCTAATTTCTTTTCATATTCTTTCCCGGTCACTTCTTCAGAATTTACATTTCCATGTATCTCATCGCAGAACTAATTATGGTTCAAATATAGGTATGATCTGACTTCTCATACATGCAAATCAGTGCTCATGAGATATAATTTGTTTAACTTCTGAAATTTTAAACTACAAAATGATACTTTGTAAACTTAATGTGTACTTGTTTTATACATGTATATTTGATTTTTATCTGTAATTGTATTTATCTACAATGTATTTTTGTCTAATTTTGACAGTGGGTCTGTCACCTTTGTTATTATTAAATAAATAAATAAATGTAATATCTAATGCAACATGTAATAATAAATGAAGTTCATTTAAAAATTTATTTTTTATTTCCACAAATACATTCTTAACCCTCCTTCCCACGGGTGGGGTCTATCAGTACAACTATAAATGAAATTGCTTAATTTTTTAAATTTTTTTTTTGTATTTTTTTCCTAGACTTGGTGTATCTTTTAATAGCACTGAATAGTACATTTTAGCATAATTTGGTGAAATTGTATGAATCCCTTCAATCGCTACCTGCAAAAGTATCCTGACAGACCCCACCCGTGGGTGGGCGTTTCTTGTTTTGTACTATGGCTTGGTTAATATTGCAGCTATAAATGCATTTATTATATACTGAGATCCAATAATACGAATGCAGAATTTCGGTTTTCTCGTCGATTGTTTCTTTAGGAAGTCTTTAGGAATTGCGTTAGTCCAGAAAAATATGAAAATACGAGCCCTAAATATGCGTATATAGAGAACATCACAGTTACTTGCTGCACAATTTTTTGAAATTGAGCAAATGACGAGAGATGACCCAGCCCCACGAAAACAGGGATGTATAAGTATTATATAAAAAGAAAAACTAGGTATTTCTGCCAATTGGCAATACAAAAACTGGTTATAATATATGGAATATATAAAAGCATTTTGTGCTGATCATGTAGAAAGAAAATTTACATAATTTAACCCCCTCTATTTTCTGTTTCTAATTTTAATTTTGGATGTATCCTTTTTACTTGTATTAATGTAAGTATATAGAATAATAATATTGTCTTCTTTTATATTTTTCTTTTGTATTTTGCCGTTCATGATTTTTTTAATAAACTCTTGTAAAAAAATAATGGTGTTAGTTATTTCCCAGTAAACTATCAAAATATGTATTGATAGACATATTATATGTACATTTAGGTAGTACAACGTTACATCAGTAAGTTTCCTTAAAAATATTGAAAAAAAAAATTTTTTTAATAAGGAGAATATTGTTTTAAATTTGGTCCTGATAGACCCCACCCGTGTATTTGTGTCACAAGAAAGTCACCCGTGGAATAGAGGGTTAACATTAACAGGATGACGCTACTTTTAGCACTTTGTACGATTCCGTTAGACATCTAATGTACATCAACAAGGATTGTAAGAAAAAACTCAAAGAAAAATTGTGCTATGAAGTACAGTTATAAAATTATGGAAGGAAAATCATTATTTAAATAAAAAATTCAGAAAACATTCTGTACATTCTACAGAAAAGAAATGTGTCGATAATGTGACAATTGAAGACTACATGGCACTTACATCTAAATTTTGTCTTTCGTTAAATTTAGCTAATTTCATAAATGTTCAAATTTTACAGTCTAGAAAAAAGGCAAGAGGTAGAAGATTCAGTAATCAGTTTAAACAGGATGTCTCTTAATGTACTTCAAGGGGCCAAAAGTTTTACAAAAATGTTTTGTGTAGCAAATTTTGTTTACCCAGCCCTAATATATTATTTAAAAATAATATACCAGACAGCTACTCAAAAAGTGTAACTAATTTGTCGGATAAAACTGTATATTCATATGTTAATGTATATAAAAATAGAACCGGTGACACATTTGATAATCTAAAAATCCCTACTGTTGATTCTGTTGACTTTATAAGGAGGTATACTTGACATTCTATTTCAAAAGAATTTTGAAATATTAGCTGTACAACCGAATATTATTAAAACATGTTTTTCGATTTAGTACCATAAATTTTAGTCGCCTTTTGAACAAAGACCACTCAAATATTGTACAACTTTATTTAGCCTTGTACGTTTGTACTATTTATTAAAATTCAAAACAGAAATTTCAATACTCAAAAAATATTGTACAACTTTATTTAGCCGTATACGTTTGTACTATTTATTAAAATTCAACAACAGAAATTTCAATACTCAAAAATATGAAAATAAAACTAAAAGAAAAAAATAATAAAACGATTATTTGGAAACATCAATAACACGATTATTTAATCGTTTATATCGAAATAACAAGTCAAAATAGTCTATTACAATGAACAGGTAAGATCAATCACTAATCAATATACATATTTAGGAGTTTTGTTCACATCCTCTTGTGTTTTTAGTGAGATATAATTAAACTATATTAACTGATTTCAAACTCTGTATTTGAATTTTGAAATGAAACTTTGCATTTTATTCGACTTTATAACCATACAGCTTTAAAACTAGCATATTTATTAAAAACTGTTGCATAACTCTCCTTTTGATTTTTTTGTTTTTTTTTTTGATAGTGTATAAGACAGTTCTGTAACAAATAGTTGTGAAACGTTAGAAAACAAAATCATAAATACAACGCAGAGAAAGAAACAATTTAAGGTTTTTTTTTTAATTTCTCGAAGAATGAAAGAGTAGCAAGAAGAGTTTTGAAATTGGTTGAAATTAAAATCAATTTTGTTAAATAAATCAAAGTCGGCTCTGTCGCGTCCATATGTGCAGGGCCAGTCCACGGTTTTCGTCCAGACAATATGGCGTCAAGGTCACCGAATTTTGTCTAAAAAGATCAAAGGTACCGCGGTAGAGTGAGAATACTGGTTGTTGTCTATACTGTGTTTATATTCCCACTAAAAAATTTAAAATGAAGGAGCCGCTGTTAGTACTCTCTGTTATTGTATGTCATTATTTACTTTATTGTTTACAATTCTGTGTATTTGAAAAATCAAAAGATGGATTTTGACGAAGAGTTTAATTTAACTCCACCAGAAGTGGCAGAAACTGTAAATGAAATATCTCTAAGTTTACTGCCTGAAAAAAGCAGAGTGTTGTACGAAAAAACATACGCTGAATTTATTGCATGGTGTGACGTGAGAAAAATAATACGATATTCAGAATCTGTATAGTTGACATATTTTTCAAACATTACCGACAAAGGACTAATAGCAAGTTTGTGGTCCAAATATGCGATGCTAAAATCAACCTTAAGTTTAAAATCAAACATTGATATATCTAAATATAATAAGTTAATTATGTTTATCAAGAAAAAAAACGAACAGGTGATGTACCAAAGAAATCAAAAACACTTGAAAAAGAACAAGTCTATAAATTCATCTCTGCTGCTCCTAACGACGTGTTTCTAATGATAAAGGTAAACCAGTAAATTAAGTTTATATATTTAATACTCGTATTTCATAACATTTCATTTTGTACATTGCATTGATTTTCGGAATGGTTGGTGCGTTAAGAAAGGACGAACTATTGAAATTAGAAACAAATAATGTTCAAGACTTGGGGTCAAAGTTTCTTGTCACAATAAAAGTATCAAAAACACACACAAATAGAATATTTCCCATAGTAGATAGAAGCAAATACCATTCTCAATGCGATAAAAAAATGTTCCACACAGCCAATTGGCATAAATACGTTTTCCAAAATTCCTTCCGTTATTGCTAAATTCTTAAAATTAGAGCACCCGCATCTCTACACTGGGCATTGTTTTAGACGTTCTTCTGCCTCCATACTGTGTGACAGTGGTGCAAACTTTTCAGCTATTAAAAGACTAGGTGGCTGGAAATCGACTGATGTAGCAGAAGGTTGTATAGATAATTCTATGCAGAGTAAATTCGTGTAACCTTCTGGCTAAGGTCTAGTGTTAGGGTTTTCAGGTCGCGCAAGCGCCCCTAACATGACTTAACGACTACTTTCGTAGCCGGGACCGACGGCTTTACTGAGGCTTAACTGAAGCTTAACGGAGGTGGCACCTCAGTTAAATTAGAAATTAAAAATTTTGTCGGTGGCGGGATTCGAACCCGGGCCCTCTAGCTTGTTAAGCCGGTAACACAGCCACTGAGCTACGGCTGCCACTAAACTAAGATATCTTTATTTCTGAAAAGTATGGTCGACGGAGAAGTTTTGTAACGAACTCATGAATTAAAGTGGCGATTAACAATCTTGAACATTTACGCGCTCGCTCCGCTCGCGTTAAAATATCTCAATTGTTAATCGCCCTTATTAATACACTTGATGAAACTTGTGATTATTGATGACTAATTTCATTATTTGCTTGTAGACTAGTGATTTATGGGCAGTAGTGAAAAGAGGTTGTTAACGTGCTTGTGTTGTTACTCAGCCTTAGTTCAAAGTTCTTTAACTTGATCGTGTGTTGTAAGGTAACGTTTTATTTTAAGCTGCAATTCATTTTGTTATTGTTCTCTTGATATGTCCGAGAAAACAAAAATGGTTGGGTTTACGATCAGTCAAAAGTTAGACCTCAAGTAAAATTAAAAACGTTACTTTCTGTAAACTTATGTGCCTTCAGTCGACAGTGCGAGACATTTTAAAACAAAAATACAAACTTCTTTCGTTTACACCTATACCAGGTTTAATAATTGTTGCAAAGTCAAAACAGTTTTTTGACATAGTAGAATTAGAAAGAGATTTTAGTGCATCCTCGGGGGGTTCACTTGATTTAAGCAACGTCACGGGATGAAATTGACTTTATAAAGAAAAGCTCAGCGATGACCAACAGGGAACTGGGGAATTTAAAAGTGAATTAGAGGAGTGCGTTTCTTCAAGTAATCAGAGCTACGAACAAATTTATAACGCGTACGAATGGGAACACTTCTCGAAATATCTTCCAACTTGGACGGTAGCTTTTTCAAGTGAAGGTAAAACAGGCCATAAATTCAGCAAAGAACGGTTCACGAGTATGTTCTGTAGCAACGCTACAGGATGCCACAAACTGAAGTTGGCGGTGATTGGTAAGACAAGAAAAAACCTAGGTCTTTAAAGGGTACTTTAAAGGTTTGAAGTCAAAAAACATTTAAAAGTAAACAATTTCAACAAGAAACTGTGTTATTGATTATCAACTCTCTTTAATTTACATCCTGAAACGCATGTGCTTAAGTCTGCTGACAGCAAATTGTTTGTCAAATTCTTGCCCCAAACACGACTGCATTAGTTTAGACTGTGGGCCAAGACGTTCTTCTTCTTATTGTACCGTCTTTTAACGAAGCTTGGCGATCATTTCTTTAAACGCTTTCCTATTTTTGCAACGTGAAACGTGTTCAACACTGAGATTAGTTCAATCTCTGATATTCTTCAGCCAAAATTTTTTCTTTCAAGACTTTATTGCGTGTATGAAAAGAAGCTACAAAACAAAGTTACTTTGCTCAAAAATTGAAGAATGATATAATAGGAGAGGATGAAAATGACGATCCGGAATTTGAACATCTAACGAATGAAGACATCATAAGAAAATACCGAAGAAAAAAAGAAGAGAAAAGTGATCAATAACAATAAGAGGAGTTTAAATCTGGGGAACAAGTGACTTACGAAGCGGCAGTTTGTTATGAACTTCTAGAATATCTAAAGCACAATCACAATGCTTTACTCGCTGAAAAACCGATGCTGCCTAAAATGCAATGTAGAATTAAGAAACACCTTTACCAATCAAAGAAGCAGACAGACAAATGACAGACTCCTTTAAAAAAGTGTAAAATATGTGAATAAACAATAAAAACTGAAAATTAAAGCTTAGGTAAAACAATTTTTTTTATTTTTTGCTGTTATTTGACTGTATAAAACCCACGGATAAGCGGAAGTTGATTGTATTTTGTAAGGAGAAAATGTAATAAAATAAATAAGGCAACACTTGTCAAAAAGAGATAAGTAAAATATAAGTTAAAGAAATTTTAGAGGGGTTGAACGAAAATATATAAAGCTGATGAAAGTTAATGCAATAAAGTTCGGTACATGGCCAATTAGCCACCTATTAAAAATATAAGCGAAATGCAGAAAAGGACGTGGTACTGGAGAGGCCCTTTTCACTTTGCATATATTAATCAAGGATTTTTTGGTTTAAATAAAGAAAGGGGCACCAAGAACTAAAAACTATTCAAAATAAAATTAACAAAGAGCAAGTAGAAAACATCGATAATAATCGATAGAACGCAAATAAATACACTTACGGGTACAAAAAACGGGCACCCTTATAATTTCTGACGAATATGCCCTGATCTTTGTTTTTTTTTCGGTTCTTTTTACAAATTTGGCATACAATGACCACGGATTAGCAGAAATCCCTATAGATAGTTTTTAACGAGAATTGTCCAGATATTGTTAGAAAATATCAACAATGTTGAAGTTTTCATCTTATACTTACTTCAGTGTTACAAGGAGGCTGTGAAAATTTCAATTATTTTAATTACGTCTTTTCTATTTATTAATGTCAAAAGTGTTTGTTATTATCGCGATTGTGTCAACTATTGACAATTTCAAGATGTTTTGAGTGCAGAAATTGTTGCTCTTATTCACGATGGACGAAGTAAAGTTTACCTAGCTGACAGATACAGCGTTTCACGCAGTACAATGAGTAGATAGGTAGCCATTTCAGTCCACTTTTTTCCCCAGATTCTGGGGAAAAACCGCTCGCTCCTTATGGAGAATATGGCAAATTTCCCCAGTCCCCTGACACAGATTTCCCCAGATTCGGCCTAACCAAACCTAACCTAAACGTGAAGATAGCGTCAATTCTTCTTCTTTTACGCAACATTAATTCTTCTTCTTTTACACAACGTGAAGATAGCGTCAATTCTTCTTCTTAAATTTAGTAATTATCCATTTTTAATATGAATTAATTTACATATTATTTTTGTATTTTAAATATTATCCACTATCTATAAGACGATTTTAATCCAAATTATTAAATTATTAATTATTATTATTAAACAAAAAATTCTACCGTGTGTAGGAATCGAACTCGGGACTAGCACCACCGAAGCTAAGTATCCACGTCGCTAAGCCACATAGACGTATAAAATTCACAAACAACAATCTGTATAAAAAAAACAAATACGGCATAGGTATCAAAATCTGCGTATGTAATTTATCATCAACAGGTAATGTACAAAAAAATTTCGATATACTTTGTATATTATTGTTCTACAATAAATGTCAAAAAAGACGATATGGATAATATTTCAAATATATTTTTAACTGTAAATGTGTTGGTGAAAATACCATTTGAATACTTGCAACGTCCAAACGGCTCAACGTATAACAATGTGTAAGGTATCGAGGAAAAGGGGAAAGGGTAACTAATACGTTAAGAAACGAATACACAAAGTATAAAAATACACAAGTTATACGCCTTTATATTAAGACAGAGACCAAGAAACGAATACACAAAGTATAAAAATACACAAGTTATAAGCCTTTATATTAAGACAGAGACTAAGAAACGAATACAGAAAGTATAAAAATAAAAAAAATACAAGTTTTACACACAACACTGATACCTTTATATATAAAAAAATGAACAAGTATTGTTTATTTACATTACATTAGTACCAAAAAGCACGTCTGTATAAGCTTCCTCCATCTTTAGTAAGCGATTAGGATATGCCAACCAAAATCGTCCCTTTTTCACAAAACCTAGTAGGTCACGTAGCGTCTTATCCAGGTAACCATTATTCAAATATCGGATAAGTTTGCGTCGGAAATCAGTATTTTTAATTATTTGATGTAATTTAATGTGAACGTCGTCTGTTAATGCCTCAATTTGCGTTTTCATGTGTAAACGTCGTTCTTCTCTAAGTAATCGTTTTGCTTCCAATCTCCTTTGATCTTCATTCTCTCGATTTGACCGTTGCTCAGCTTCTTCTTGTGATTCTTCGTGATGGTGATGTTTGTTACATGATATGGACACAGTTCTAGTTTCGTTCCAATTGTTCCTTTGGAATAGTCGTTTACACCCGCAAGGTTTTTCAGATTCACATATTGTATCATAAGACATTATGTCACATAACCAGAGGAATCTAAACGACGCGTGAACGGTAGGAATATCTGAAACAGAATAAAGTGCTTAATTAGGGTATAAGGTACACGTTCATCCATAAGAATCAATGTAAAAAGTGCGGCATTTATCGCATGTAGTAAAATTGATTACATTAGCTGTAAATGTCGTCTCCGGAGGAATTAATAAACGTATGAAAAACTGATTGCAACTTGGTGCAAGTTTTCATGTTTATTAATCTGTCCAACTATTGCGCAATATGGTGTAATATTGCGTAGTTGGCCGGTACGCTCTTATTGTGGCATTGTCTTAAGGAGGTCAATGCCCTTGTGGTTTTATTAAGGTGGTAAATAAAACACATTCTTTCTAAGTAGAAAAAAACTCAGCTTCAGAGTCTTAGAAAGAAACAGAGCCCTTCGAGCAAAGTGCTCTAGGGAGCTACCCTACACGGGTAAAACCATGTGTTGACACAGACTGACTTGAGATCCGAAAATGTCCCATATTTAAAGATAAATTAACTTTTATATGAAACTTTTTCATTTCTCAACCAATTAGATTTAATTATTTGTTCCAGAAGGAAGGGCGATGAACATCGAAGTGCGTGATTGGTGGCACTTGATGACATCCCCCCTGCTTTGGAGACTCTGAGGCTGATAAAAAAAGATGATTTTATTAAAAAACTTAAGAAAACAATTTTTTTTTACAATACACATATAGGAAAGAAAATGCATAAAATATATCAAATATGTACATGAAATATATCGAAATGAATATGTCTATATTGTCAAATTACTTACAAGTCCTCTAACACACACTGCACTCGCGTACACTCGCGTATCGCGGCACTGCACTGCACAAAAACACTGACAGGCGGTGATCGGTGTTGTGGACAGCATCTGCAGGTCCATCCTCGACGACGTGCTCGTTCTACGGCGGCTTCGTCCTCTCTAGCTGTACATTTCCCCTCTGCATGTCACCGGTGGGTTTGCCTGAGCCTCCGTGGTGCTCTGGACCACATAATGGTAGGGCAGGCAGTGACTGGCCACTGCGGAGACATCCACTGCATCAGGTACTTAGCGTCAAGTAGGCTGGCTCGTCGGAGATGTGGCACATCGACGGTTTCAGGGCTGCAGAAGGTGGATATCGGCATGTTAGTTTAGTGTACTAACATCCGATGCTTCTCCCCGCTGTTTTCTTGAGTGGTTTTGATGCAGGCCTCGTGTTGGGACTGTTTGCGATTTTCGATCGCGGAGCATGAGAACTCTAACATCTCGGAGTCGTGGTAGAGTTCGTTGAGGGTTGGGCGCCATGTCGTCTCCGGAGGAATTAATAAACGTATGAAAAACTGATTGCAACTTGGTGCAAGTTTTCATGTTTATTAATCTGTCCAACTATTGCGCAATATGGTGTAATATTGCGTAGTTGGCCGGTACGCTCTTATTGTGGCATTGTCTTAAGGAGGTCAATGCCCTTGTGGTTTTATTAAGGTGGTAAATAAAACACATTCTTTCTAAGTAGAAAAAAACTCAGCTTCAGAGTCTTAGAAAGAAACAGAGCCCTTCGAGCAAAGTGCTCTAGGGAGCTACCCTACACGGGTAAAACCATGTGTTGACACAGACTGACTTGAGATCCGAAAATGTCCCATATTTAAAGATAAATTAACTTTTATATGAAACTTTTTCATTTCTCAACCAATTAGATTTAATTATTTGTTCCAGAAGGAAGGGCGATGAACATCGAAGTGCGTGATTGGTGGCACTTGATGACATAAACACCAAAGTTATATCTTCGGTCGGACGGAAGATTAAATGGTATAACATTATGCTCAAAAGGCCTCTGAAATGTGCAGATTTGTGCTTGTTCTTCCATAAGAATCAATGTAAGAGTGCTGCATTTATCGCTTTTAGTCAACTTGATTACATTAGTTGTAAACAGACAAAAAATCTTGATTACCCCCACCACTTTCATCATTAACACACTCTGAATAATACCAGCAAGCGGTCATTCATCGAATAACAGTCAAAGCAGACACATCGCAGTATGACCAATCTTATGAAACAGTACATTCAGTTAAACTTAATTAAGACATGTATTGAGCAAGAATTTATTCGGGCCAACTACGCAGGCGCGTGTTTACCGACTAGTTTAATATTGCATGAAGTCGCAAAGCAATATGGAATAACAACAAAGGTCGTAGTAGGTACAAAGTGTTACTCAAATGGAGTTACAATCACACCACATTTCTGGAATGAGCATAATGAAATAATATACGATCCAACAGACGCAATTACAAAACATCATCTACCTCATCAAATAAAATTTACTATGAAAAAAGGAATGGTCATGTGTAAAAGTAATGAAGACAGAAAAATGGTTGATATATATCACGATTTTAAGAAAAACAGATCGACGGCAGCATATTTTGAGGAGGCTCCGGAATCTCTACTAGAGTTACGTACAAACATTTTTATTGCTGTAGCACAGATACTAGGAAATAAATAAAAGTAATGTTCTAAAGTAATTGTTTTTTTTTAAAACCCATTGTTGAAATGACCTACCTACGAAGAAATGTTCTATGAAACCTCTAAAAATATATAAAATAGTACTTACGTCTTTTAATTTTTGTAGCCCAAACACAAACAAACACATTATCGTCAAGGTTCTTGTAGCACAAACAACCACTGTTACTTTTCGTACATGTTGACTGACACAAACACCCACTGGTACTTTTCGTAAATGTGGACTGGCACAAACACTCACTGTTACTTTTCGTAAACGTTGACGGGCACAAGCAACCGTTGTTACTTTCGCAATGTTGACTGCAGACTGGTAGTACAAAACGTATTCGTTCAATAAATAGACAGGCTGGTATGACGTAACTCACGCTAAAACTATGTTGCGCAATATTTCGTAAGACTATTCATTTATGCATCACATGCCGGGCTTAATTATTAAATGGTATTTTCCTCAAAAAACGCCCAAGGCCCAAAAAGACGCAGAAATGGCATTTCAGATGTGGCAAAATGTTTCAACCTTAACATTCACAATGGTTACAAATCCTACGCTAGAGCCACCAGATATAACCATAACTATGGTTAGGGGAACTCATAATTTTAGAGCAAATTGTATGGGAGATGACGAATGTCCTATTAGATTTGTTGGAGGTGCTGCTTTAGGACATTCATACTTTCCTCATTCCACAGACACCTGTACAGAAATACATTTAGATATAACGAAGCCCTGGCATTTTGGAAACGACTCTATACCTGAAGGCCGTATAAGTTTTTTTATGGTACTGGTTCATGAAATTGGGCATGCTCTTGGAATCGGTCATAGTGGTACTCAAAGCGCTATCATGTATAATATGTATCAGCATAAGATTAGTGGTCTACATAATGATGATATAAATGCAATACAGTATCTATATGGGCCTAACAATACATATGCTCCAAACCCAAAGTTTACAACAACTAGCTCAACAACAACTCGTAAGCAACCGACCCGTTCAAGGTATACAACGGTACATACACCAACAACTAGTTCGACAACGTCAAGACCAACAACTAGTTCGACAAGACCAAGGCCTAGTAAGCAACCGAAAAATTTGTGTGATATTGTTCCAGATTTTATGTTTCTAGCCACTGCTCCAGAGTTTTCAAATTTACCGATTATATATATCGCCCGCGATAAATTTATATGGAAACTAGACTTGAACGAAATGATTATTCCATCTCAGCCTGAACTTCTTGCTGATTATGTTCCTGCAGAATTACGTCAATACACTTTACAACACATTTTTCAAACAACAGGCGGTGATTTGGTTACAATTGTGCCACCAAACAAATATTTCTCAGCATCCTTTCCTAGCATTCAATATATTGATAATTTTACACTTAATATACCCAAGAAGGTCCACATCAATGCTATTTTTCAATCAAATTCCGGGAAATCCTATACATTTTACAACAATATGTCATATATAGAATTTTCTAATGATTTTACTAGCGAGGTAAGAAGAGGCTGGATAAAAGACATATTTCCGGGAATACCTGAAGATATTTCTCTCGCACTTCGTTGGATTGACCGTCATATGTACTTTTTCCGTCAAAATACTTACTATAAATTTAATGAATTTACTAGAAAAGTTGTGGCCGCTGGACAATTTAACTGGAATCTATTTTGGGGTGCCCTGTCCAAACGAAAATATCTTACAACAATTAAAAACTCTAATATCTAAACTTGTTATCTGTATATAATTAAAAAAAAAAGTGTAAAAGATGTGTTTTGTGTTTACGAGTAATAATAAAAATTGTAAAAATATATGTTTTTTATTTACCAATACAAATTCCCGGAAGAAGCTAACATTCTATTTACTATGTAACATGTGTTCAAAGCCAAATATTATGTTAGAATTGTAAAGAATAAAAAGATTTTTAGCTAAACTGCAATATATTTACGACTTAAAATGTTAGATAATAAATAACAAAAAAAATAAGTCTATACAGGGATATGTTAGTCATCGGGATGGATATACACCTAACCAAACATATTTAAGGTATTGGTACTGTTGGACGAGTCCATTTAACTCACAAAATAGGGGAGTTCGCTATGCAAACGGCAAACTTTTTTTCAATTTCATTAAAATCTATAACACAGATAAGGACAAATAGCAGTTTTATGTAATAATTGAATGTTATGTTATTATTAAGTGATGTGTCTTTAAACAAACTCGTCCTAGTTTTTCAAAATCACTAATATTTTGCACGTTTCAAGGTCAACAAAGAGGTATAAAAGAACGCCCTAATAGAAGCCCTGTTCATTCTGCTGTCAACCTTCAACGAGTACGTCACGCTATAACTTTGACTGTGAACGTCGTGATTTGTTAGTGTCCAATGTTGTTGTTGTTGTTCTCAAGGCGATCATCATGGTCTGGTCTTTAATTACCACAGGTAAACGTTTTATTTCTAAATTTAACACCTATTTAAATTCGTTTCAATTACGTTATGAAGAGTGCAAAGGTAATTTAAATATTGATTTATCAAAGATATTAGAAAAAGGTATACAGGATGCTAAAGAAGGAGCCGGCTTTCAAAAAGGGGATAAAATTCGTATAATTGTTTGTAATGAAAAGTTTAAACATCCCATATCAACACGTACTGAAACAGATTTAAATACGGATAATATCTTGGATCATATCGAAAACATTGTAACTTCTGACGAGTCGGTTCAAGTCGAAGATACTATATTTGATATACAAATTTTCAAGATACCTAGGGGTAGCGGACGACATAAAATTATAAATTTGGCAGAGGACCGTCGCACCAAGAAAAGCATTACCCAGATTAAAAATACCGACACTTTATGCGGGGCTCGAGCAGTTATAGTGGGCTGAACATACGTCACAAACGAGATTTTGGGTCACAAATTGATCAAAAGTGATGTTCATAACATACGTATAGGTCGAAAATTGCAGACTGATTTGGCCGAAAAACTTTGCAACCTGTTGGACGGTTGTTATATCGAAGGTTTCACGCTGACCGATTTTAAACAGGTCGAAGAACTACTGGATGTACAAATAAAGATAATTTGCGCTGAAAATTTCAACACAATCATATACGAGGGCCCCGAAAAAACAGCCAAGATTTATTTGTATAAAAACGGGAATCATTTTGATGTTATAAACAGTTTGAAAGGTCTATACGGTACCCACTTTTACTGCGAGAAATGCGACACCCCTTATCAGGGCAAAAATAAGCACAAATGCAAGAAAGCACCACTTTGTACGATTTGCAAACATCCCGAGCATGACTTGACTACAAAAAGCAAAGTTTTGTGCAAGGACTGTAACCGTTATTGCTACAACAATGAATGTTTAAGAAACCATACAGAAGCTTGCAAAGAAGTATTTAAATGTGACAAATGTAATAAACTATGCAAGAGAGATAAGGAGCATGTATGCGGTTACTCCATGTGCAGAAACTGTAATACCTTTGTAGAAATAGCTACGCATCAGTGTTACATGATGAAAAAACCAGCCAAAGGAGGAGTTTGTACTGTAGCCTGTACTTGCAATAACAGATCAAGCGTGATAAATTCAGGCTGTAAAGAAAATCACAAACAGTCACAAAGTTGCAAAGACCCTTGTATATGTAACAATCTCTCTGAAGAAAAAATAATGAAATGCTCTTACAACGAAAGATATATATTCTTTGATTACGAGGCAATGCAGGATACAGGCATTCATGTACCGAATCTTGTAATTGCGCAGGATTTCGACGGACATAAATTTGTTTTTAAAGACAATGAAGAGTTCTGTAGATGGTTAATTTCCGAGAAACATAGAAATTATACTGCGATAGCCCACAATAGTAAATCATACGATTCATATTTCATTTTAAAATATTGCGTGGAAAACACGATAAAGCCGTACACTATCTACAACGGGTCAAAACTTATGCTTTTGGAAGTCGAGGCTCTTAAACTAAAAATAATAGACAGCTCTAATTTTGTAGCCGGCCCCTTGTCCGGTTTTCCTAAAACTTTTGGTCTGCACGAATTAAAGAAAGGGTATTTTCCTCACTTTTTCAACACTCCTGACAATACTCACTACGAAGGCTGCTTACCAGATATTGCGTATTATGGACCCAACACAATGAAACCAAAACAAAGATCTGATTTTAAGAAATGGTACGATGAGCATAAAAATGACCACTTTGTGTTCCAGAAAGAGCTCCATACCTATTGCGATTCAGATGTTGATATTTTACGACGTGGGTGTTTGGAATTTCGCAAGGAATTTTTAGAAATAGCAAACATAGACCCATTTCAATATCTGACTATTGCCAGTGTGTGTATGGCCATATATAGATCTAAATATCTTCGAACAAACACCATTGGCATTGTAAAGCAGGAGATAAAGGAGACATATAGCAGGGCATCAATAAAATGGCTCAATCAATTTTCTAACGTACAACATGCTCTTAATGGCGGAGAAGTGACAATTTGCGGTGGTAAAGTTGATGGTTTCTCGGAAGAGTCGAATACTGTGTACCAGTACCACGGTTGCTTCTGGCATGGTCACCCAGAATGCTTTAAGAACGACACAGTTAACCACGTCAACAATGAGACAATGAGTGACTTGTACGAGAGAACAATAAGACGATCAAAACAAATAAAAGAAGCAGGGTACAACTTGGTAGAAATCTGGGAATGTGAATGGATAAAATCAAAAGAATGTAAAAACGCCGCAGATCCTCAACTTATTGAACCCTTAAAGCCTCGTGAAGCATTCTTTGGCGGTAGAACAAACGCTATAAAACTAAACGTGACTGGGAAAAAGCTCAGATACATAGATATTGTATCACTGTATCCAACCGTACAATATTACGATCAATATCCAGTTGGCCACCCTACAAAAATACATGCACCTGAAGTATACGATCCTAATTGGTTTGGTCTAGTACATTGTGAAATACTACCACCTACTGATTTATACCATCCTGTATTACCTGTCAAAACTGACAAATTAATGTTTCCACTGTGTAATCAATGCGTCTTGGAAGATTGCGAAAATTGTGATCATGATGACTCGGAAAGAATGCTGATGGGTACATGGACAACTCTAGAAATTAATAAGGCCTTAGAAAAAGGGTACAAAATAATAAAAATTCACGAGGTGTGGCATTTTGAGCAAACATCGACAGATTTGTTCAAGGGATATGTCAAAGATTTTATGAAGATCAAATTAGAAACTAGTCCACATACGTATGCCACAAATGAAGAGTACGCTCGGGCTGTAAAAGAGCAGATGGATATAGAGCTCGATTTATCTAAAATAACCCCAAATCCCGGTAAACGAGCAGTCGCTAAAATATGCCTAAATAGTCTATGGGGTAAATTTGGCCAAAGAATGAATATGAAACAGACAGAGTATGTTGTGGACATTAAAAGATGGTACGAAGTTTTGATGAACGATAAAATAAATTTAACAAACGTCACATTTATTAATGATAATATAGCACAAGTCTCTTACGATTTTAAAGACGTGTTTGTGGAAGACCCAACATCTACGAATATTTTTGTGGCATTATTTACGACCAGTAACGCTCGTCTAAGACTGTACGAGATGATTGATAGGCTAGGAGAGGCTGTAGCTTATTTCGACACAGACTCCATTGTTTACATTGATGATGGCCTAAACACTGTCGAAACAGGTGAAATGTTGGGCGATTGGAGTGATGAGTTGCCTGGAGATGACTACATAGTTGAATGGCTCAGTACAGGTCCTAAAAGTTATTTTTACAAAACAGCCAAGGGCAAAGAGGTGACTAAAATCAAAGGTTTCACTTTAAACTACGAAAACAGCCTAGTACTCAATGCCTCCGCCATGAATGACATCATACACGATCCAACCAAAGAAATTAAGCTCACGTATGACCAGATCGGCAGGGATACAGAGACCAAAGATATTGTTACGAGAAAAAGGGTATCAAAGACTTTCAAGATGGCCTACAAGAAACGAAAAATAATACAAAGTGATGACTCATTAATTGATACAGCACCTCTTGGCTTTCAAAAATTATAATAATATTACGCATTAGACATTGTACATCATTCTTTATTAGACGCTGTTACAGGAAAGACGTGTTTTGTCTCGCTCGTGTTTTCGATAAATTTTGATTTTGTATAAATTAACAATGTCTGATCAATGGTCAATAAATATTATAAATCAGCGAGAAATAAAAAAATTCAACGCTTATCTATGCACTTTTCAAGTTAATTGTGACAACTTTAAAATAGGTGAAGGTTTAGAACAAGACAAAGACTATCTAAAAAACCATTTAGAGACCGCTCTTGAGAATATAAAAAAGCAAGCTGGCTACACAACAGGTGACAAAATCAGAATTGTTGCCTTAAATGATGACTTTAGACACCCGATATCGACAGAAACAAGTTCAAGTGCCAATATGTCAAAGTTATTAGAACAAATTAGCAATATATCGACATCTAACGCTGATGTCCACCTGAGAAATACAAAATTTGATGTTCAAATCTTGAAAATACCTAGTCCGAAAAACCACTGATCTTCCTCTGATGATGATGACTTTAGACACCCGATATCGACAGAAAGAAGTTCAAGTGCCTATATGTCAAAGTTATTAGAACAAATTAGCAATATATCGATATCTAACGCAGCTGTCCACCCGAGAAATACAAAATTTGTTGTTCAAATGTTGAAAATACCTAGTCCGGAAAACAATGATCTTCCCCGGGTATGGTAATTTTCTGCAGTATCAATGATGATGATTATAGGAGATAATGGTTCCAAACCCAAGTATCAAGAAAGAAAATATAACAAAAATTATTAATATTGTATAAAGTCAAAAATTGTTAAATTTATGGACACATAAAAATCAAATTGTAATTAGTATTAATAAATATAATAATAAAATATAAAGTTTTTTATTTATAACACATTCTATATTGTTTAGCAAAAAAATAACGGTCTCAGAATATTTTTTAAATCTTCAAAAGTCATATCTGTTCCGACGTGGTCATTGTAAACGTGTTTTAGGTTTAAATCGTCTTGTTTGAATACAATTAAAATATTTGCATTGTCTCTTATAATGTGTTTAGGTATTTTTGCATAACTCTGACTCAAATAAAATGGATCCACCTGAGAATGTCGAGACATACTAAAGTATTCTCGAATAACATCTTGGTTGTCACAAGCAACATCATCAAAGATAAAAATTGAATTGGGCTTCGCTTCAGATGGGTGCATTATATCCGTACTTCCACTGTAAGTATAATATCCTATTCCTTTAATTGGTTCTAGCAAAGTTTCTAAATATTTGTACTTTTGCTGTTTAAACACATACTCCATACATTTGGCTACTTCAACACCTGATTTATTTTTTAGTGGTAAAGCCCATAAAAATTTTGAAAAACAATTTATTACAACCAAAATATATTTGAAATTTCTGTTTGTATTTGAATATTTTTGCATATCAATCAAGTCGGCTTGGAAAAATCATTAAGAGATTTTATAATAATTCTTCGTCTTTTAAAGTTAATTCTTGCAGGTTTGTGTAACTCATTAACGATATCTCTTTTACCAGACATGATGTTTATTCTATAATGTTTGCCTCTTTTAGTTCTTCAATAATTTAATTTATTTCATTTGTATGTCCTGTATGGTCAGCTAGCTGTGAAGATAGTAATAAACGTAATCGCTCTACAAGTTCATTTGGATCATCCCAGTGGACGTAATCGATTTTATTGTTGATTACTTCCATAACCAATCCTTTACCTTCTGTTATTAGTGCAATTATTTTTTATATTTTTCTAATCTACTACCATCTATCTGTTTACTTGATCTGTAATGCCTTCTGTGAGCATTCGTCGCTACAACTATCTTTTTATAGTTATT